>NC_056725.1:1969233870-1969338870 GCF_019279795.1 Protopterus annectens | reverse complement strand
ATGTCATGAATTCCCCATAATAGTCAATGGCACACATGCTACACCACAACCATGGCGCAATGGTTGCTAAGGGTCTGTGACAGTGTTCTGCGTGGTAACTAGGAATTAGTAGTCAATGCCATGCAAATGAGACAAGTAATACTGAATCGCAAAATCACCACTGGCGTAAGGATGTACCTCACAGCATAGCGGTACAACACCGAGGTGTGGCCTGAAGATAAAGATGACATCAAGAGGGTGGTGCGCCACCTTAGTTATAAGCACATTGGAGCATTGCTAATCTGGGTTGCCTGTTGCTAAGCAAAGCCGCAGGATAGGGGTGTGGAAGTAGCCATAGCTTTGCTTAGCTGAGAGCTCATAAGATAACTAAAAGTGCATGTGTACGTGGATGAAAACGCGCTCAAAACCTGGTAAATGGCTGTGTGCGGTGTGCACCACAGCTGAAACAGGAAGAATACGGGAAGACAATAAGGAAATGCTGTAGCATGGTAATTGGAGTACAAATGAGTAATTATCACCTAGGAACTCACAGTGGGTCATTGACAACAGCTAACAAGGCTGCTAGCAGCTGCCTGTAGAACAGGAAAGGGGAGATGCCGTACTGCAAAGAAAAGAGAACTATCACAGCAGAACAAAGCAAACTTGCAGCAGATCAGCTACATAACACATTTCGCTACACAATCCTGGGTTGGGAAAGTACAAAACAAGAAAGCCAGCAGCTGGATGCAATCCTGACAATGGGAGGGGAATCGGATTGAAAAGTGAAGTAAAGGGCAATAGATGAATCACGGTAGCTAAGCGTAATTCAACACCAAAGCTCCCACAATAGCAGTGCCTGCTGTAAAACCCATAATTAAGATACCCTGCTGTTGGAATTGCACATACACACCCAATTACACCAACAGCATCCATAGCACAATAGGATAAAGTATGAAAGCACCTCACACACACACACACACACACACACACACACACACTTGTGTATTCCCAGACACTCTGCACCATTGGTGTATACAGACTGGGAACTTTTAATATGTACATGTTAGGGGCTGCCATAGCTTTGATTCAACAGCATGTGTTGGAGACTGATGGTGGTGTGGAGGATGATGCTGACAACCATCTCAGGCACCGGATGAGGAGAAGAGTGTTCAGACCCAGGATAACCTGCCATGGGCTACATGATCTGGAGATAGTAGAGCATTACAGGGTGGATAGGAACACCATACAGCAACTTGCTGAGCTGTGCCAGCCATGCCTCAGAGCCAGAAATAACAGTGGGGAACCCATCCCACTGGACACGAAGGTATGTGTAAGCTTGAGAATACTAGCCACAGGTACCTTTCAAAGGCCAACTGGGATATTATGGGGATCACACTGGTATCAGCATCCAGGGTACTCCACCAGTTCCTCGCTGCCATTTTACCACATGCCCATGAGCACATATACTTCCCCCAAATGCAGGAGGAGTTGGCCAGCAATATGCATCTCTTCGACTGTGTGACAGAGGTACTGGGTGTAATAGACTGCACGCGCATATACATCAAGACACCACCCGGTGAGCAGGGTAGGTGCTACATAAACCACAATGGATACCCTTCCATCAACTGCCAGGTAGTGTGCAATGCCCAGGGCATTATTATTGATGTGTGTGCTGGCAGCCCTGGAAGCTATCACAACTCCCACATTTGGCATGCCTCACAGCTGTATCAGGTATTTGCCAGGGGGACATCCCATAAGGCCACCTGGTGGGGGATGCTGGCTATGCACTGGAACCGTGGGTGATGACTCCCATCTGAAATGCAGACACACTCATGCAAGAATGCCATAATGAGGCACACACAGAAACCAGAATCATCATAGAGCATGTGTCTGGGATGCTGAAATTATGGTTCCGTTGGTTGGACATATCTGGTGGATCCTTGCAGTACTCTCCAGGCATGTGTGCCCACATCTTCATAGTATGTGACATGCTGCACAATATGATCCTGTGGAAACAGCTGCAGCAGGGACAGAATAGTGAAGGCCCTTACAGCCCACCACCATTGCCAAGGTCCCCACAGGCACAGAGGGACTAAGACCACGAATACTCTGTACCATCCCCAGTAGGCAGATGGAGGCATGCCCAGTATGCCCATGCCTTGGCAAAGAGTGAACATATAGCACACAAACTGACAGTGTAGGCACCTATGGACTGACACCCTTCTCCACCTGTACACATAGCAAACATGGATGGCACACATACACGCAACCACCTGTAAATTGTCATGTATAGGTCGTCTACTGTGTGCATCCTACATAGGCAGCGCTCAACTATTCTACACACGACTGCCACTGGCACAAGGTAAGTCAATACCTGAACAATAAATTAAGCTATCAGCATGTGTCGATATTGTATGTATAGGTTCATAGGTAGGTACATGCATAACTGCCTGAGGCCTTTCATAAACATTGCCAAAATGTGTCTACTGTCACCACCCATTGATTAACTAACTGTCCCTCTGTGGAGCAGAGCCAATTTCATGATCCCTGGGGTGTATCCATTGTTCCCCACCCACTCTGCAAGGATTCCCTGCAGTGTTAGTGAGGGGCTCCGTATAATGTAATCAGGGATGTAGTTCCAAATCATGGGGAGTACCCGTGACAGGAATCTGTCACTCCAGCATCTTCCAGTTATGGTCGTGGCAAGGTGTAGCTCATTACAGTGTGTGGCTCACTGTGACATGGATTGCCGTAGGTGGAGTATATCCATTAAGCCTGACTTGGACACGGCTTTGTTGCCCAGCAAATATCATCTCTGAGTAAATGAGATACCACTGAGTAATGCAAGAGTTTATGCAGTCTGGCAGCATAGGACACATGTCTGAGGGCATTATCCCTCTTTGCAAGGTACGTTCGTGGCCCTTCCAGCTGTCGGAAATGTCTTCTGAGGTACATCCAAAATGGGTTATCATACTCGATGATGGGCTTGATGAGTGATGAATTAAGGGGCACAATAACCTAAGTCTGTTTAGATGCGAACCCTTAAGTAATCAGATGGCCTACATAGACAGATGTCCTAACTACTTTGCCGATATGACTGTCAAAGGAGAGATCACTATGTAATGTAGTCCCCACATACCCATTACGTTGTCAGAATTATAGTTTCTGCCATTCATGTGTTAATATGTGTGTGTGTAGTTTCCCTAAATTGAATGACCATGTAGTATGTAGTCATTTGCTGGAGGCCATCACTCTGACACCTTGTGTTGGTCTATGTGAGGCCCCTTGAAGGACGTCTGTGACATCTGGACTATCAGTTATGGCTCCCAGTCTGCAGTAATTGCCAAACACAGCCTGCTCTAGTCCATCTGTGTTAGCGCGTACCTCTGAGAAGTATATGGCAAACAGTAGGGGTCCAAGGACTGAGTCCTGTGGGACACCAGTTGTGAGTGGTCAAGAGTTGGACCTGGAGGCTGTTAGGCTTACCATGTGGGTTATGTGTCTAAGTCTGTTAGCAAACCAACCTGTGATGTATGGGTGTATGTAGTGGCTGGTGAGTGTAGAAATAATACCTGAGTGGGGAATGGTGTCAAAACCCTTGATGAGGTCCAGGTAGTATGTGTGAACTACCACACCCCACACCTAAAGTCTAGGTGACTGTAAGATGTCAAACAGGTTCAGTAGGCATGAATTTCACTCAATCAAGCTGACCTGGGTTGGGTCAAGTGTCTGGAGGTTACCATTGTCTATGTTAATGAGTGCCATGAGGATGCTCTCCATAACCATGCAGATCAGGCTACCCAGGCTTATGGGGTGGTAGTTACCATGGTCAGTTGTGTCACCACCTTGGTGGAGTGGAATAGCTGTTGCCATGCACCAGTGAATGGCCATGTAGCCTGTGCAGAGGCTGATGTTGAATTGCTGTATTAGGTGGGGGGGTCACTTTGTCTTGTAGTGTCTGCAAGATGCAGTCTGGGGCACCATCTGCCTCCATTGATGCTCTGTCATGCCATTTGAAAGGGCAATTACCACCTGTATGTCTCAGATGTCTGGGATACTGTACGTTTTGGGTATTGTTGTGGGCCCTGTAGGGGGTGAAGCTTGCTCTGAATGTATCATCAAGTGTGTTGGTGATATCAGTAGGGTCAGTATATTCAGTGCAATATTGCACCAGCACAGGGCAAATCTGTGTGTTACTGCTTACATCCTTGACATAGCCAAAGAAGCCTTTGTAGTCATATTCCAAATCCTTGCCTATTTACCTGTGGATGTCAGCCTTGGATGATTACATGAGTAACATAAGTATCTTGCTAATACTGGTCACGGACATTTGCATGTCTTGGGATTTGCTGTTGTTTTGTACTACTGTCCTACTTCTGTTGTATAGCCTGTATAATGCAGGGGTTCAGCAGACTGGTGTCCTTGTGTAGGAGTAGCGAGTCCTGGTTTACCATTGATGGCATGACCCACACATCTTTGTAGGTGCTTATAGAGTGCATTTGTAATTCTGTCTGTATCTTGAGCAGTGTCATCCCTGAACGTGGGGGCTGTGAACCCTCCCACCTCTGTCATTAGTACTGTGTATTTAGCTGTAGGAAAGGTATCCACTGTGTGTTCCTTGGGTGGGGGAGATGGCTGGGAGTGGAAATAATCAGCAAATAGTTCATAGTCAGATCTAAACAGTGACCGGTTTACCTCTGCTGTAGTGCACCTGTTGCACATGTCAGTGATTACCACTTCTAGTATGTCTTCACCTCTTGTTAGTCTGTCTACCAACTGATACAGGCCATATGAGGTGATAAATCCCAGGAAGTGCTGGGCCTGGAAGTGAATACTCCAGTAGGTTATCCAGTTAAGTGTAGGGTAGCCAACATTGACCAATAACAAGGTGTCTGGTAGGACTGTCATATTTAACACTGTCTCCAGATAGTTGTAGTGGTGCTCATGGGTCATGGAGGGTTATCTGTAGCAGCTCACAGTTTGTATTGCAGTCGTGCTGCCCCACTAACTTGGTGGGATAAGTAACTCTGATGAATATGGATACACCCCCTCCATGTCTGTGCCACTCCATGTTCAGTGGCTGAAATGTGTGTTATGGGTTGCAGTCTGGTAGTGCCAGTGTGCTCACAGGATCCTTATACAGGTCCAATTCACAGAACAGATGTAGATGTTGTCCATACTGAGGGGTGCTGTGAGTGCGTGCTTGTTGTGAGTGCTACCCCTGGTGTTGAGCAGCCTAACCCTCATTGATTCCACTATTGTGCAGTTCATGGAAGTGAGATTCACCTCTAAGACCTGCCTAAAAATGGCACCATGGGGGCGCCAATAGCCTTGCCCAGCATTTCAAAGTCTTAGGCTGACACATGCAAGTTGGTATGGCATTGTTGCAGGCATGTTTCCCATCTGTGCTTGTGTCCCATCTTTCCTGTAGGTAACCTACCGGTAAGCAATACAAATCCTGAAACCTATACATGTCCACTAGCTTCCAAGATAGGCTTTTGGAGTGATTATGCATCAGTAGTCTGTATGCTATTGCTGTACTTAACTGTTGTCTGACTACATTGTGAATTTACACTGTATATTGTGATTAGAAAACTCTGTATAATCACATATGATGTTAGAGATGGCCTGCACTGTAGAGGTTCACAGATAGGTAGTAGGCTATCTGACAAAGGGCATTTAGAAGCATAGCTACAGTGTGGTAGCTTTACCTGCACCATTGATGAAGTAACTGAGCCTCTGTCAAGCTTAGCCAATAAAGTGATTCCAGGCAGAGTTGCTGGAAGCTGTTGAAGACTGAGGTACTGTAGGGTGATAGGGGCACATAGTGATCTCAAAAGAGCATGTTAACATGACAACCCAACAGCATTCCATTTCCCCAACAGGTCTTGCAGCTATACAACTTGAGTGGCACCCCCACATCCTGGCTGTATGTTTCTGGGACACATGATCCCAGGGGTGTATATACTGTTGGCCAGTCACACATCAAGGTTTACCCTGAAGTGTGTCAGTGAAGGGCTATGCCAAATGTAGTTAGGATGTTAATGTATAGTCTCCCAATTCATGTGTTGTCGATATTTCGAGAAGCTCACTGGGTGTGGGTGGCTCCGCCTGTTGTGTAGCCAAACTTACACATAGGATTCATCGACATAGGAAATAGGCAGAAGGAATGTTAATGTCAATAGTGTAATAGCTACAGCATTTGCATAATATCCGTGCAGTCCTGGTTCAAATCCCAATAAAGTCAGAGATGATTTACATGTTAAATAGTATACCTTAACCACAGCTTGCATATATAGGTAGTATTTCACAGAATAATATACATTTGGAACAAACATCCACTGAAATGTGCGTTAATCACCTTTGCACTACCAGTGCCTGCTCTGAAAGGTAAAATGACCACTGCCAGGATTAGAACACGCAACCATGTACTCAATCTTCACAATAATCTACCACTAAGCTACTTGTGATGTACCGATGGCAGATGTGTATTCTGACAGGTTAAAACACAAAAGGGAGGAATGTGTGGAAATAGGACAAACCGCCATGTACCCAATGAAAGGTGTATGCTATATATATATATATATATATATATATATATATATATATATATATATATATATATATATATATATATATATATATATAGAGAGAGAGAGAGAGAGAGAGAGGGAGAGAGAGTGTTATATGTTGATATTTAGGGATATACATATATATATATAGATATATAGATAGGTTAACAACAGCTACACAACCATGGAGGTACATATAAATGGGATACCTACCAAATACCGAATGCTTTACATACCAATGCACGTAATCATGAGGTTTAAAGACCGAAAGACCACAGTACCAAAACACCAGAAGCACAAGTTTTAACATCCCAATGTTAAGGGACATTTATTTAGTGCTTCTGGTGTTGCGGCTCAGGTAGGTTACTGTGTGTAAGTGTGTTTCTGTGGGCTGCAGTGTGTGTAAGTGTGTGTTCTGAGTATGGTGTGTGTTCCTGGGGGACTGTAATGTGATGTGTGGGTGTGGGTTTGCTTTGTGCATCTGTTTGTGCGATCTTGGAGGTAGAATATTAAAGGAGGGGGTGTGGGGAGGCGCACCCACCCACTGGGGGGGTGTAGGGGGGGCTTGCCCACCTGCTCATATGTAGTGTAGGATGGTTTGTTTGGATGTGGTGGGTAGCAGTGTGTCTGTGTGTGTGTGTCTGTGTGTGTGTGTGTCTATTGTATACATTGTAATGTACAGTTCTTGTCTGTCTCTCACAGGTGATATAGGTGCATTCCCTTTCTGTGGTCCATCTGATGTTAGTGTCCCCACAGATTCTAGCGGTGATGATGAATGTAAGATTGAGACACAGGCAGGGTTGTCAGGGGCTGAATCTGTGTCATTGGCTACCATTCCACCTATATCCCCCTCATCCCCACACACAGTTCTCATGCCTACACATACCCCATCACCAGTGGCCATAGACAAAGGACAGTTGGCATGTGGTAGCTTGGAACAGGAAAGTGTGGAGGCTATGGAAGGTGTGCCTGCACACCATGGTGTCAGCCAACTGACTGGTGATGTCCCATGCAGGCATGTGGCCAGTGCTGCTCATAGGAAGACCTCTGGCCAACATGCCCCTGCAAGACAGAGTGCAGCAGCTGGTGTCACCAGACGAATGTTTCAGGCTGTAATGGAGGCACAGGCACATGCTGAATGGCACAACAGAAAAGATAAGAGGCTTCAGAGGGCTACTGTCCGTTCTTTAAACAACATCCAGGTGATGGTAAGTGCTCAACAGCAGATTGCTGAAGCTTTGGATAGACGATTGGGTGACATGTTTGGAGTCCTTGACTGTGGCATGACAATCTGCGAGCATGAGCTGTCTGTGTTGGAACATCTGGTAGGAGTGAGGCATCGGGCACGGGGACATAGGACTGCTACATCACCTGTTTCAGGTCTACATGAATGGGCTACCTCACATGCCCACTCCCATAGTGGCGGTAGCAGCAGCATTGCAACTGGTGCTGTGCTGTCCACACCATGACACAGCAGGCCACGTGCACGTGGCCTTGGATGGTCACAACAGGGACATGGTTCCAGTGGACATGTGTCATCAGACAGTACCCAATTTGCACCCCTGCCTTATAGTGCCCATGCAACCCCTGGCAGGCACAGGTCACGTGGCTGTGGCTGGACACTGTGAACTGTAAAACCTGGCCTGTACAGTCTGCAGCTGTCAATAATACCCCTGTGTAGGCCAGACACATGCCAGAACTGTATGCATATATACACGCACACACACCGGAAACATATGTAGGGCACTGCAACACACACTTGCATAACATCCACACACGCCCAATTAGATCAAAGACCTTAACCCACACACATGATGTCATCCAATGGTGCAGCCTAGGCCTCTGGCAAACATTATCACCCTGTGCATATGATGATGCCTGTGCCGCATCCCTGTCATCGTCACCATCAGTGCAGGGGAATGCTCATATGGTCTGATGCACAGGGTGAACAGATTAGGAAGTTAAGTGTAGATTACAATTGTTGTGTACTGTTGACAGGCAGCAGACATACCATGTAGTACAGGTTTACAATGCATTTCGTACTGTTAACAGCATGTGTCTTTTTTAACAACAGTAACTGCATGTTGATCATGATGTTCTGCTTTCCTCCTTCAGGTCTAATTGCATGTGCCGGTGGATGTCAGTGTTTGCAGTTACTGTCCCATATGTAAATGTGGACTACTCACAGGTATGTATGTAAATACCAGCATGCACCTTGTAGCTTCCACATCACAGTTAGAAAGTCCTACATTCCAAACACGTCTACTGATCCAAGAGCATGATAGCTGTGGCCACAGATGTGACATCCATACTGGGTGACATCACAGGTACAGTTACATGGAGTGGTGAGGTAAGAGAGCGGTCTAGCTGATGACAAGGGTAGAGGCCAGTGGGAAGTGTGATGTCTTATTGGGAAGCAGTAATACATGTTCCCATGGCAGGATACAAACACCCAACTGCACCCACACACTCAGGTATTCACACACATGTATTTAGAGACACAGTAACACACCCACACACTCACAGATTCACTGACACAGTAACATACACTCACACACACAGTTGCTAGTGTTGAGGTGAGGATCCCTGCCTATGTGCAAGTCATCATTACAGTACTGTGCACCTACATGATGCGCCACAGAGATTACACATGTACAGGTAGTCAGTATGGCCTAAGATCAGGGACATCAACACGGATAGTAGACTGCATCACCTGGATGGGGGGAGGGGTCTTATCAGTTCACTATGGTTACATACATCCTCACTCCAGGGACCTGACAGCCATACATACATACATACACACACACACACACACACACACACACACACACACACACACACACACACACACACACACACACACACACACACACACACACACACACTGTGGCATTCGCTATTGAATACACCTATGTCACACACATACAGATACCTCACATGTGTGAGATACACACCCCTGCCTATGTCCTGCTTTCTACATTGCAGTCTGAACAGATGTCTACAACAGTGTACAGGAGAGTAACAACTGAGATGTATTCCCCCCCGTACATGACATATATGGACACACACGCAACCACACATGCCAGTACTGTGAATCAAGCACCTGCCTATCTCATGATACGTATGACAGACTTACAGCAGTATTGCACATGTTACAAAGTGTACTGAAGCTTCCTTTGGCAACTGTTCTGATATATGCACACAGGAGGTCTTAACTGTCACAGGTGTCAAGTGACTTACCTTTGGTGTCACCCTAACTGCTGTCTGTGTTGTGTGTGTTCCCTTTCAGTTAACAAAACCATAGCTTAGCAGTTACACAGGTTATTGTAGGACCACTTGTGACACAACTGTGAGCTGTCCTCAGCAAACATCCATCTGCAAAGATGCCCCACCACTTAGTTATGTCCACACATCTGTCCATACCTGAGGTACATCTTTCCATACTTTCAGCATATCACCATATACAGTTAGCAATGTTGAGGCTGCATTGCAACTGCATGATGTACTAAGACAAACATCACCTGCATACATCAGCAACTGCACACGCATGGTATCTGAATGCACACCGCTACATGTACATGTGTGTAGGTCCTACAATCCTGTCATTTGGGCATGTTTGTAGGCATTGCAATGGTGGACATGTGTAATGACATACATGACACATGGACTGTTGTATGATATGATAAGTGTAATGGGTGACCAGTACAGAGGGAATGTTACCTCTGTCAACATTGATATCACACCTTATGTACTGTTAGCATTCAGCAGCCATGGACCTACATTCCATGTGCATGTGTGTAATGGCTGTAGCCACCTGTCTGCACAAAGGACAACAACAGCTATGCTATTTACATATATGTTGTATATGTGTGGCATGTACATATCCAGGGCAGGTACATGTATGTCATATCCAAACATGAGGGTGTTTACTGGTGTACAGAAACAGTTATCTGTTAATGCTGCAAATAACCGAGGGCCCCTGGTATGTGTACAGCTGACCTGGTTACAGACAGTGGTATCATTGCATTGCATAACACATGATGCAACTGTATCAGTACATGGGTACTCTGCACAGTTGATGTAGAGCTTGGTACAGTCCACTGGTCAAGGGTCACATGGTGGTGCACATATGTCCTACCACATGTATGGATTTGTGCTGTTGGTCTGAGGGCATGGTGGTGTCTGAGCGTCACATCCTATAATGCAGTTTTTGACACTGTGTCCTGCACCTGACTCATCTGTGATGCCTTTTGTGGGAGTACTGGTCAGTACACATGAGTGGCCTTTATGTATGTGGGGACACCACCAACTGGAGCGGTCCTTACCTGTGTTATGGCACACATGTCTGGTTCTGAGATATATGGTGGTAGTGCTATTGTGTACTACAAAGACTTCAGCCAGGTGTTCCTCACTGCACAGATGTCAGTATCCCCCATTGCTGGATCTAAAGTGAGCAGCTGTGATTATGGATGCTACACATCTAGCACTGGATAGCATAAGCATACAATGCAGTTGTCCTCTAGGTGTCAGGGTGTTATCCTGTGTTTAGGACATTTGCCTTAGAATGGCACTATATGGGCGAATGTGACCTAGGTATTATCCACACTCCTTTGAATCATGGATGCATGTGATATGTGACAAAGGCCTGTCTAATTTCAGTCATGTCATCCCAGAATGACAAACACTGGACAACCTCATAATTACAGCAGGACATTGGCTCATTGCGTTGATCAAGCATTTGCCACTCCTAGCAAGACATCACTGCAAGTGGTAGTATTGTGCTTGGTATACAATGGCACATCTAAGGTGATGGACAGCAGCAGACGTTGTGTATAAGACCAGTGTCAGATATATGTAGTTCAGAGTTCCTGCAAACAATGACAACTACTAACACTGGAGTCCATTACAATGTGTTCTTTATGTCTAACTGTAATAGCATGGCCACCGTGGCCTTCCATGTTTAGAATCAGAGTGCATCCCAAACAACCCTGTGCTACTAAGTGTATGAGCATGCCCAGTATAACCTTGTGTAGATGGATACATAATACATTCCGAACAGCCCTGTGCTACTAAGGGTGTGAGCATGTCCAGTGACACCTTGTGTCAGTTATGTGCCTCTATGTGTATGGACATGGCCATTGTAACCCTGTATAGTGATAGTAGTTGTTAATTCCACAGATGGGCATACTCCAGTTCAGGATGGATTCCTACTTTAAACACACAGGTTCACAGGTATGTACATCTTAACTGCCAGCATCCCTGTTGATGTCCGCATTCCTAGAAGGTCATAATGACAGCCTTGAAATGTTTAGTCTCTGTAGCACGACTCGTAACTATGTAGTATTGTAATAGTGATCTGCAGATAGGCAGGTGTTCTGTTCTCACCACGTGTGTGTGTGTGTGTGTGTGTGTCTCCATCTGCCTGAGGACAGAATAATGCTTTTAGACTGCTCACACTCCATACAATACCTATTCCCACCTTTGACAAGGCTGATGATGTCACCCACCTAGAAATACACCTCTGGGAATGCTATGACCCAGTAATCTTGGTAGCACATTCTGTAACTGCATAATGCTGTAGTGTGATGAAGTAGTTAGGTTGGTGTTGAAATCCCAGACTTGCCAAGTGTGTGTGTGTGTGTGTGTGTGTGTGTGTGTGTGTGTGTGTGTGTGTGTGTGTGTGTGTGTGTGTGTGTGTGTGTGTGTGTGTGTGTGCCTGCCTGTGGGAGACAAGTACAGTGCTTTGTAGAGTATGCACTCTCTGTACAAATCACATGACCATCTTTGTCAATCCTGCTGTTGTCACCCACATAGGAATACACCTGTAGGAGTGCTGTAACCCAGTATTCACCGTAGTGCATGCCCTAAAAGCATATTACTGCAGTGTGACACAGTAGGTAGGGGTTAAAATGCAGCACATGGCAAGTGTGTGTGTTAGGCTGTCAGAGCCTGTGTAGAGGTGACTGTAAGTGTCTAACCACTGGACATGTTGGGGAGCAGATTTTGTAGTTTTCCTATATGGTGTCCATCTTATGACACATTGGCCACCTCACGAAGAGTACAGCTGTCAGTCAGCTACAGGACTGTGTTAGCAAGCCATATCCCTACATCTGACAAAAGGCCTGGTATTCAGTAGCATAAACTCCAGCTCTATTCAGTAGCATACTGCCTGCTCAGAGGTGATCTGTGCCTGACGTACAAGGCCATGTCCAACCAGGAATTGGTGGACATGCTCCACCTCAAAAAATCCAAATCCATAAGAACCACGAGAGCCAAAGATTTAAACCTCAGTACAAACATGAATAGAACATGCTGGAGGGACAGATTCATAACTCAGAGGCTTCCCATACTCTGGAACAAAATCCCAGTCCATGTTAGGCAGAGCCCCTCACTAACTCTCTTCAAGAGAAATCTTGACGAGTGGATGGGAGATCATAGGTTTACCCCAGGGGTCACCCCTGTGTCGCTACTTGACAGAGGCACAGTAAACTAATTTTAATAAGTAAGGGGGTCTTCAATGTGTCACTACTAGACAAAGGCACAGTATTCTAAATTTATTCTATACACCTTAGTACCACTACATGGGGTGGCGAAAGCCACATCTCTAGGGCTAGGCTTGCAAATGCCCCAGGGCAGATAGCCTAGTACTAAACTATGAAACTATGAAACAAAATATGCAACCCTACTAGTACCCGGTATATGTCCTGCACCCATGTGCCAGACACAAACACACTTGCCTAGGATATCCCACCATGTTGTTAGTACCATGCACATTGATGACAGATAGTAGGCATGATGTGAATGCAGTGGGCTGCAGAGGACATGGCACCCTGTACAGCAGTACAATAGGCACATATTTGTGAACAATGTGCCTTCACTATGTTCACCACTGGATGCCTGCAACATATGTGGTGCCATCAGATGTGATCCACAGAGGTCATATAATTCCGTACACATGTGCCGTGTATGGACCAATGCCACTAACACCAGGGAATACCTGTATCATACTATCAATGCAGGTGCAGGGTCGGCCTGCTCACTATAAGCAGGTTTCACCATACCAGGCCAGTATTGGCACATCGGGGGATAACAGTCTGTGTACACAACATGTGCCTGCCAAACCAGATACACCTGTACATGTCACTGTACAGTATTGTGGGTCATGCACATCCCAGGCAAAGTCCATGTGAAGGACTATCAAACACAGACATGGCATGCATTGCAAAGCTATGGTCATACACATTGGTAACCAGGATGTCAGGGCAGATCATGCAGTACCCATCTGTGTGGGACACTGCAGACACTACACCCCTGTACCGCACTGCACACCATTGTCGGGTGACACGATGCTAAGGATTACCCCTCACCCAGCCTTCTACAGCTATCTTGCACAGCCAACCACTACACACCCATGAAGCAATGCATACATGCATGTCAGTACTAGCACCTTGGGTTCTGCATGTGGGTTATGATGCTCTCAACCACAGTCACTCTCAGTATAACCCTCATTGGCATACCAACAGCTGTCAAACACTTTCACATGCCCTAGCCCATAGAACCTCCAGATATCCCCTGTGGTGCATGTAGTCCTGTGCATTACTGCAGTGTGGCAAACTAAGTAGTTATGTTGTGTATTTGTGGCCCTGGCAAAGAGTGTCAATGTGTGTCCATTAGAGATTGTCATTGTGGTGACAATGGCATCTGTTCATATGGACAGCCATGTGTGCTACACCTAATGTATTTCTACTATATATCTGTTGCACATGTCTCTCACCTACACATATATTTGTTCTTACAGCACAGCAACATGTCGGCTTTGTGGCACATGTAGTAACATCATGCACATGTAATAGTAATGACTAGTCAGTCAAGGGTTTGACTCCTGTACTGTTAGGTGTGTTGCAGACGATGCATAGGGCTTAGTCTCCAAGCACTTCTCTGGTGTATTTTGCCTGTCCCACCCATACACTCTCTGGTGGATGTGGAGGTGTACACCTGCTCAGCAGCAGCATGTGTATTGTAAGTGATGGACATGATCAGGTGATGGCCTCTGCACCTATTGCAGTCCTCCTCTAGCTGATTGCATGTGGAACTGCTGTGATGGTGTTCCCATAGCCATTCGCATGATAAACACAGTACAATATCTAGGAAAATAATGTTGGTATTTGGCCATGACAGTCACTGTGAGTGGTATCTGGATGTGGTGTTCTGAAACAGTATCACAGATGATATCTGGATGTACCTCAAACATCATACGCAGTGGGAAATAGCCTAAAGGCAGGAGGGTGATGTGCCACACATGACTACTGCATGTAAGTGTAGCTATGCTGCATTGAGACTACTGCCTGTTTAACATGTGTGTGGTAATGGCTATTATGTATGTTTTAATACAGACATGACAGTACTCTGTTTGTGAGGGACCCCGATCTGTTGGGTCATCTGTGAACTGGTCAGTGTGTGGAACCATTTGTGTCCTGTGATACACACTGAACACACATCTGTGCACAGCAGGAGCATAGTGTGAGGATTGCAGACAGTACATGATGATAGGGATGTGTTACTGCCATTGCATCCCTGACTGGACATATGTCACATGAAACAGTGGTATGACAGACACTGTCTGGAGTTCCCACTGACAAGCCAATAATGGACAACTGTTCATAGTTGTGGTCACATGTCTATTACACATTGTACAGATGTCATGCAGTATATATGCATGTGTTGTGCTCCCTCTGCAAATGTATACCATATGTTGTGCTGAGTTGATGGCGATATCTATGCATACTGTTGCAGGTAATCCGGAATGCTGTTGTCTATCACTAAGCCATATGTGGGTTTAAACTGCAACACCATAGGCTGTATGGGTTGGGAGGTCCCGGCAGAACCTCCTGTCCCACTTCAGCTGACCATGGCACTGGGCACCAGCACATCTGGGGCCCAGCCTTGGACCTCAACCTCTGTTGGCTCTGCACCACCTTCTGGTGGTACCACCACTGAGGATGGGGCATGCCCCCCCGGGAGCAGGACCAGACAGGAACATGTCTGCTGTTGTGTGGTCCTGGACATGTTGCGTTGGAGGCTCACTAAGGGGTTCCAAGCCATATATGCAAGCTCATGGGCAGAGTGTCAAATTTACAGGGTGATGCTGCCCCTCCTGGACAGCCCCCAACACTGCCTCCTTTGCAGCTGTTTGGGTGCAGTGGTAGCTGCCCATGGCTGGGGACTTCCATTCCACTTTTCCCATGGGCTTGTGAGTGTCGAACACCCATTCCCATCTGAGGTGTATCCCCCCACATGTATCATATACCAACCCTGTATGCTGTCTTGTCTGTGATCCTACCCTACCTATCCTCCACAACCATACCTACTCTCCTTCCCCCACATCCGACCCTCACCCTATGGAAACATAAGGCCAATTGGCTCCTAGGACAACATCTGCCCTATACATAGCTGTCCATTTCACACATGTGCCCACTGGACACATGTAACCCTTGTAATATGCATCTCAACATACTCCTGTTATCCTCACCCCTGTCCCTCAGGCACACGATCCTGGTATGCACATCACTCCTAAATGGTCCAGGTATAAGTGATGAGGATGGCCCCATTGTACACACAACACTACCGGTCCCTATATGGTTACCCCATTTACCTTTAACATGATGATGATGTTGCACACAGCACCTTGCAAGAGTACTGTTTACACATAATGATTGGACAGGTACTGTTGTGTTAATGTACATTACATGCACAGAGTGATGTATACAGCCAATGTACAACTGTTTGCGTGTATGACTGACACATGTCTGTCTGAGGGCATCTTGAGATTACATAGGACAACACCACTACATAATACAAGTGTCGCTGGTGTTTCCCATTTTATTTGTTTGTAATGCTTTGTTGCTACATGGTATGTTCCTGATATATCTCTATATATGTATGTACCTATATGCTGGACATAAACACTCACATATACATCTACATGATGGGATACATTCCTATACTGTTGAATGACTGTGCTGTATGACATGTTTGTGGTACTGTCCATTGTCTGTATATCTGCCATGGTGTATTGGTAAATGACATTAGTTGTGTGTGCATGGTCCTGGTTCCAAGCCTTACAGAGGCCGTTTATTTTGTTGCAGGGCAGAACAAGGCCATTGGATACGGTGGGAGTAAGGCACATTAATGCAGTTGTGAGTGGATGTGCATGGGTTTGCATGGTGTTAAGAAATGCTAACCTCTGGTTGCCTCTACATTGCTTTACCAGTGCAATACTCACATACTGGTAGCCAAACAGGCTTACACCCGCTCACTCCCGCACTTGCAAATGCACTGACATTGGTGGTTGCATCTGACACTCACACACCTGGGTGGGATCGAGGACCACAATAATACCTTGCTGTGATGCCTATTACATCAGATTACATGCCTACAGTATCGGTAATGGCTGCCCATTAGGTGACAGCATGCCGTTCGACTGTACGAAATCGGCGGCCTGTCCAGTGATTTATTCATATTATTTGTGTGTTCCTCTTACAATCTGCACCCATCTGGCTGATACATGGGAACCGAGACTCTTCAATACAGACAAGTAATTGGGTTTTGGGACCCAAATCCATCGGCCGAGTCATGCTACCGCATACCTATTATAGGGTTGCCACCTTTTCAATTGCCCAAAGTGGGACTTTTATGTAGAAACATCAGATTTTGCAGGGCAAAACATACCCACAGCCAGTACAAAGGAAAGAACTTCACTGTTTTGCCTAAATAACAGCTTATTCATGTAGCATTATAGTTGCTTATTCTGTTTCTTATAACATTTAGGTGTTTCAGATACAAAATAATTGTTTTATGCAACTACTACAGACAATATAGGGAAATGTTTGTCCTAAAATCTCAGGACATTTGCCATATTTTCAAATATTTTGCAGGACGCAACTGCCCAAAGGGGACTGTCCCTCGCAAAGGTGGACAGGTGGTAATCCTAACCTATTATTCTATCATCTTTCTAAGGTAGTCAGCGGAATATGCGTTTTCTGTCACTATCAGACCTCTCATACGAATGGGGAATAATAAACACTGAAACAGGGACACTGCATAACAACATCAGGGACACATTTGGAATTTGGTGCTATTAACCTGACACATTGACAGACCCAGAGCATATGTATTCATACACATTGTCTGAGGTACATGCTGTTTATGACTCTTAAATGTTGTCGTTATTCATTACT
The DNA here is from genome assembly GCF_019279795.1 of Protopterus annectens. Classification (NCBI taxonomy): domain Eukaryota; kingdom Metazoa; phylum Chordata; order Ceratodontiformes; family Protopteridae; genus Protopterus; species Protopterus annectens. Next base: position 1,969,321,082 of record NC_056725.1, on the reverse strand, counting down.
TGTATTCCACCACCTTTCCTCCAAATATCTCTAGTTCTAGGAGGGTTTAGGTGGGACAGAGTTAGATTCTGAGTAGTAATCAGGGACGTCCCTGGTAATTGGGGACAGTTCAATGGTATGGTCCTTATGTGTTCCCCCAGTGGTTTACGGACTATCCAGTGGATGTGCTCTTTGGGGTTGGGAGGTATGGGCATCTGCTATGCCCACATTGGAATATTACTTACATCCACAGGGCGGTTTTAATATGGCTCTGCCAGCCAATACCTGCATGCCTAGGCCCATAATCGCATACCCATAGTTCCCCTACCTGCCACTCCTCTACAACACTCATTCTTACTGTGGGTGCAGGTGGAGTATAAACACACCACTACAGACTGCCCACTCTCCCCGTGTCGGGACAAATGTTGTACGTTGTGTCAACCCATGTGTTATCAGGCTTGCACAACCTACTGGTCATTGTACATCTACAGCCTGGTTGGAGAAATCATTACCGGGACTGGCTCCAAACATTAATTTTTGGTGTCTCACAAGGGACATTGATGTCTATGTTTCAAGTGTCGACATTGCAGATCTCTCCCACTGGTAGTATCCTACCGGTGGTCTGGGACGCAGTGGTGTGTTTACCTTTATTATGTGTCTGTATGTCTCACCAGCCTAGCTGGGGAGGTGGGGGGGTTATGTTACGTGTTACATGTTTGTTTATTGGACCTCCCACCCACATATGCCTGGCCTGTGAACATATGTTACTCGTAACTGCTGTATCATATTCTAGCTATATACATGGGTATATTTACTGTAATATATATATATATATATATATTTATATATATATATATATATATATATATATATATATATATATATATATATATATATATATATATATATATATATATATATATATATATATATATATATATATATATATATATATATATATATATATATATATATATATATATATATATATATATATATATATATATATATATATATATATATATATATATATATATATATATATATATATATATATATATATATATATATATATATTTTATATATATATAAAACCTAACGACATATGGGTCTATGGTTGTCTGCATATGTATATATTCGTATGTGGGTATGTATCTGTATTCTTTCTCTGTATATATACATTCATACTACAGCGAGGGATAGGCGTATCTCTATCTTGCTATGGGTAGATATACACACACATAGCTCTACATATATACGTCTACATCTGGTTATTCCGTTCCTTGTCATGTAGATTACACTTTGCTTTAGTGGGTCTCACACTGGGTGTGGCTGCTCATTGGGCTATGCCTCTGCCCAGTGAACACATTCACTTGCATCCCTAGGGCTGTCCATATTTACCAACATTAGCCAGCACCTGCACACTTAGACCCATAAGTAGCTACCCATTATTCCCCCACCCTTGCCTCCTTGACAGCACCCATCCTTACTCTGGGACCTGGTCGGTTCTGGACACACCATTACACGCTGCCCACTCTCCATTTTACGGTACCCATTTCATAAATTTGTCTCGACCAATGTGTCATCAGGGTTACCCACCCTTGTATTCTGAGTCTGTATACACCACGGACAAAATGGACGACCTGTCACTTTTGTATATTTTGGCCAATTTTTGGGGTGTCCCGCAAGGGCCGCTCCAGTAAGTCTTCCATGATTAGAAACCACGGGTGCACTGTGTACCTCCCCGGTTGTATCCTGCCTGTGGTCTGGGGAGCAACAGACACTTTACATTGATTGCATGTATATTTCCCGTGTCTGGCTGTGGGGGGGTGGGTGGAAGGGCATGCTGCTTGTGTCATGTCTCTTGCCTGGGATCCTCACTTCCATTTGCATAGCCTGTGAATATATGTCATTCCTATGTGCTGTTTCCTATCATAGCTGTATATCTCTGTATATCTACGCACACACACACACATATATAGATATATATATATGTATTTATGTATATATATATGTGCATATATGTATATATATATATATATATATATATATATATATATATATATATATATGTACGTATATGTATGTCTTGCAACTATATATATATATATATATATATATATATGTCTAAACATATATCTATATATATTTATATATATGTGTGTGTCTGTAAACCAATACATACCCTGCGCATATGCACTTACACATGCATAATGGTGTTTATATATGCTTCACCTGCATACTAGTGCCTTATTCATTATGACACTGACACATCACTCCAGTTATCTTGTAATTGGTATTTAGCACGTTATACAGTGGACAGATGTCGCAATATGTTCACGTATGGATTACCGATGCTAATTGGAATGTGATAAAGTGTGATCCAGTACAAGAATGTCTGTTCGTTAGGGGGTTGCTCTAACAAATGTACTATTGCTGTGTTGCTCCATATGCATATATATGCATATACCCATGGCTCCTGGTTCCCCAAACACACCCCAACACCTCCCTAACACTGCTGTCATCCATTCTCCTGTCGGATTCGCGGTGTATCAACACCACTACACACTGGCCACACACTACTCCTATAGAGCCATCCCATCGGTTTACTCACTCCACGTATCCTCAGACCTCCCATATGGTTAGTCCACGAACATTGGTGATGTGAGCGACCAAAGGAATACTATTTGCAATTATTGGGCTGCCCCACATGGAACAAGCAAGTGTTTATGGCAAGAGTAGACTCTATACTTCATTACATGCTTACTCCCGTTAACATGATGCTACAATTCATTAATATGTATGACTATGCAGTATCGCACAAGTTACACATGGAAGCCTAATTATGTATGTGTTCAGCAGATTTCTTTTACAATTAGACCGGTTTAGTACTTGGCGTTGCCATAGCGGGCAGATCACAGGAATGATTCCATGTGTGGGGAAGCTCTCACATTTGATTATCGTCAGCACAGCACTTAGGACACTGTACATGCCTCTGCGTTATAGCAGTTTTGTCCCATCCCTCTTCTGCACAGCCTATTATTCCATCTACTGTCAATGCTTGTATGTGCACATTCCTATTATTTATGTCTACAAATGAAATGCATGTATTACAGAGAATGTACTTCTACATATTGATGTCTGCATGTGTGTATGCATATATACCTGTTATGAACTCGCTGACCTCCACAGGGCAGTCCAATTAAAACCGGGCCATCCAATCCTGGCACACCTGGATCCATAATTTCATACCCATAGTTCCTCCACCCCACCTGTGTTCAACTTACATGCATAACTTCTGTTATCCACTTGTTATCACAGCAATGACACACCTTGAAACATTGCCCTCTCCAGAGCATTAGGGGCCATACACATATATTGTCCGGTCTAGTATATTCTCAGGCTCTCCCACCATTTAGTCTTTGATCATACAAGCCCTTGCTTGTGTAATGGTAGGAGGGCTAAACGCTCTAAATAATTTTTGGGTAGTCCCAACAGGGACTACCCTCTGTCTGTGTGTAAAGTAGACTTAGCAATTCAACTATGTTACTCTCACTGGTAATATCCTGCCTGTGGTGTGTGTAGCAGTGCTTTGCTCACTCCTGGCCAGCATGATATGGCATACGCTGACAACACTCTATGATACTATAGTTGCTGCTGATTCCCTTCTCATCCCTTGTCTATGCTTTATTGTTACAAAGTTTATTCATCATATATATATATATATATATATATATATATATATATATATATATATATATATATGTATATGTGTGTGTGTGTATGTATATGTATATATATATATATATATATATATATATATATATATATATATATATATATATATATATATTTATATATTACATCTGTACTTACTCATATACATTTCCAATGCTGGGCGCTGCTTACACCTGCGCAAGCGCAGTCGCATATGCTTACTGTTTTGTTTTATATGTTTACTGCCACTTATTTGTGCTTACTTGTGCCTTATTCACTATGACAGTACCCCTTTGATTGAAATGATCTGGTTAAAAGTCCCATGCGATACTCAAGTTCACTTTTACATGTTATTATGTCGGTTTTACAGCAGGACGATATTCATTCCACAAGGAAAATGATACATGCTATAGTCAGACCTCCCAACCATCCCAAATTACTCGGTTTTTATCGAGTTTTGGGGTCAAAATGAAGGGGTGCCACGATTCCTGAGTGGCACCCCTTCATTTCCAATTTTTTTTTGCTTTTTTTTATGGTTTGAATTTTCGCGCTGTCGGAGCTGACGTCATCGCGTGCGCGATGATGTCACCTCCATCAGCGCTACCAGCCAGTCGGAATTGAGCTCAAGGAGCTCATGTCATTATTTCCGGCTGGCTGTGAGCGGGCGGGAAATGAGAATTAAACAGCAGCAGCACTAATGCTGCTGAGAATGGGCTGGCTAAGGCTTTACTTTACTTTTGTAAACTGCTATGCTGAGAATGGGCTGGCGACTGGCGTTACTTTATTTTTGCACATTTCTGCTGAGTTGGTGCCAACGTAAATGGACTTTGGGCTGCAGGCTCAGAGGATTACCAATCACAGTGTTAGCTCTGAGAATACAATTTGGAAAATTGGTCAAGTACAAGGGAAGGTGGTGGTGAACTTAGCCTTTGTTTCTATAACAATAACACTGATTCCTGCCCAGTAAGTGATTCTTTATTATTCCTGAATATTTTGCCATCAATTGCTCTTGTAACAGAGTTGGGTAAATTATTCTAGTTAGCTACAATCACCTTTAGGAAGTTCTTTTTTTACTAAATGATTTTTTAAACATGGCCTATGTAAGGTGTACATCCATCTGATTTATTACATAGAAAATAAGCAGAGCTTTTTATATTACATTTGATAGAAAGTGAGGCACAAAACCAGAGACTGATGTTAGGTTGGTCTTACAGTGGCTGGAAGCCATTTGGCTTTTTTTAGTGGTGTGCAATGGTATTCATAGCCTAAAGCAAGAGTAACAAATCAACGTATTTTATTTACTGAGGTTTGTGGGAGGTTAGTGTTGCTGGATGAATTTAGAACAAGAAGATACTAGAGTATGTGGATAACTACTGCATTTACAACAGCATAGTTGAAGATGGTGTTGCAGGCGTTTAGCAGAGTGAGAACTTTCTGAACTATGTATTTAGTGTGAGTAGTGAAGGTTAGTGACTAGCTCAGGAGAAAGCCAAAATACTTGTCATATATCATATTATTGTCATGAATGCTAACAACTGGATTGCCTTTGTATTTTGGTGCAGACTCAAAAAACATTACTGCTGATTTGATTGGGTTTAGTTGTAATTTGTTTAGAATGAAATAGTCACAGATGAAAGAGAATTCCCCCTAATTGATGGCTTTGATTTCTTGAAGGATGAGAGCAGAGTAGTAATGGAGAATGTCATCTGCATACAGTCATAACATGTTGAAGGGAATGGCTGAAGATACATCAATACTAAAAAGAAAGAAGAGTGTGGGCCAGTTACAGGGCTTTGTGGGACCCCCTAAAGAAAATGTACCTATGATGATTCACTCATGGTTAGGTTGTTGAAGGTATATTTAGTGAGATAATTTAATATCCATTTAATTAATGTACTTTATGAATGCCTTGTTAAATATTAACTCATTCAAAACCCCTTTAGGATCAATAAATAATCTGGCACTGTGTCACTCCTATAGCATAGATGAATAAACTCTGACTACAGCCTAGCCAACCTGGGTTCAATTAGCAGCTCTGGAGACTGATGAAGTGGTAGAGAAGTAATGGGCCTGCCCTGCCAATTCAAGGTAGAAGACAGCTTTTTGATACTCTCCCTGAAGAGAGGCGTGGTCCAAAGAGGGTAGTTGCTCTAAGAAGTAACCAACAAGCATGAGGAATGGGGGAAGGAAGTGATAGGTCATAAAAAGTATAAAATAATCCTTCTGGATGAAAGCAAAAATAAGCTGATCCCCCAGGATACCATCAGGATCCACAACTACCCCCACCAAAAATGGAGTAATTTGGGGGGAGGTTGGAAAGTAGTTGGCAGACCTGGTGTGGACATTGGGAACTGGGAGACAGGCTGGTAAAAATGAGGTCCAAGGGGACCAACATAATAAATAAATAAGCTGACATATCTGTAATATCCATCCTTCATATTAGTGTAAACAGTGTTGGTAGCAGTGTACTATGTACTGAGTGTGATGTGGCCTGGCTGGGTGCCATTCTGGGTCTATGAGCAGTCCATAATTATTAATATGCTTCATTATATGATTGAAGAGGATTTTTTTCAAATATTTTTATAATACAGCAAAGGCTGAAAATGTATTTCTAGTCCTGTAGCCATCCCACATATATTTACAAGTTACCTAAGATAATATACCATGCAGAACTTCACAGTTCTGTTTCACAAACACTTAGATATAGAATAATATCCCCTGCAAGTTTATATCTTTCTTAGACTTACATTATACATAGGATAATATCTCCTTCTGGAAGGTATTGTGCAGGCAGTTATATTACATATAGATTAACATCTCATTCACAATACTTCACATAAAGTCCTATTAAACATGCAAAATAATATCTAATGCAAGTTTATATCCTATGTGCAGTAACGTCTGGTGCCATATTTTGGTTGTCTGTTCTTCAGTTTGTGTTCGAAAGTTGGTAACCCACAACTCCATTGGAGTGGGTGGGGTTATGTAATTATGTATGCAAATTAGATCTTAATCAGCGTACAGATTTGTACCTAGTTTTCATGGGCCTTGTCCAGATTTTTGATATTTCCAGGTTAAGAGGTATGTAAAACAGTGACTGGTCAGTCCAACAAAATAACACGACAACACCCGAAGGTTAAAAGCAGTCCCAGTCAAATATGAAGCACTGGCACGATTAGAAGCTAAAAACTGTTTATTTTATTGAAGACCACTGTTAAAATTACGGCAAGTCTGGTTAAGCGCTTTCATCTACAACAGTAGATTTCATCAGAACATGTTTTAACTGCCATACTTCACTTTTATACCTATCTTCACCAATCAGTTACTCCAATTACATATACTTCATTTAAAATCCACAAATTAATTCTTAAAGTGCTCAGTGCCTGATTCCCCCTATGTAATGATCAAAGTTTGTTAAAAAGTAATATTTCATCATCTTAAATAATGTATAAACCCATGGAATTGACCCTTTCTTAATACTTTAAGTTATATTATATATTTTATCAACAAATTTGTACAATAAATACAATAAATAGTAAGTTAAAAACTGTTAAAAAATGTTAAAAAATATGTGAATAATATGCATGATAGACATTATATAAAATGTATATATGCAAAAAAGTATGTATGCAGCTAAGTATATTTATATAATGAATATATTTAAATATGTACTATAAATACAGTGCTATGCTAAAACCCTATATATATATATATATATATATATATATATATATATATATATATATAATGTGGACAAACCTATTGTCCACCTACTAAACTGATTATTAGATCTACATTCAATGCTATTCCTACCAAAATACACACCTTCCTAAATCTATTCTATCTGTTTTTTTCCAACATAGGTTTAATTGATATTGTTTCATTAAGCCCTGGCATTTCAGAAGCATTTAATTTAATTTGCCATCGAGCTTCTTTCTCCATTAAACACAACTTGATATTCCCACCTCTCGGGTTAGACCTAATGTGTTCCAAAATACCAAATTTGAATGAATTGCAATCCTTATTACTATTACAATGCCTCCAGAGAGCGTTATTCTCATCCTGTTTTTTCATTTTATCTAAATGTTCATAAATCCTATTTCTAAGACATCTAGTGGTCATTCCAACATAGTAACATGGACATGTGGTATATTTCGCTAAATATATGACCTGAGTTGTCCTGCAATTTCCTTTACAAAATTGAATAGTAGTCTTATTTATATTCTCCAGTGTGATATTCTTGGCTGTTATAATATATTTGCACTGGTTACACCTCCCACATTTTGAGGTACCCCTGACTGTAGCATTAGTAATATCTTTTGCCATACCAAATCTGGTTTTTAGATTTAACCCATTCCTATACACAAATTTAGGTCCCTTGCCAACAATCTTATAAACATTATCATCTGTTTTTAAAATGTTCCAGTTCCTATCTATTACCTCCTTAACATTTTGTACATCCGGGGCGTATATTCAGCTACATGCCTTTGTGTTTACTTTTTATTTTGGTGTTCGCAAAACTGTCTTGTATGCTTTGCATACATTTCAGTATCCATGGACACTGACAGGAGTGATTACTATTAGAGGCAGGCTGAAGTAGTCAACATTTTAGGTTGCGCGTCTGTAGCTGACATGTTCACACCTCTGTGCAGTGCTTAGACACACCCCCTGCACTCACGCACGTTTCCTATGCATGTGGATGTTGCCTCCTCTAGTTTGAAAAATAATGCAGTTTAAAAAACTGGAAGTGTACAGAATCATTAGGTATTTCTAATTTTCCCAATGTTATTAAAGAATTTATTTGGTTGGACTGGCAGTTCATACAAAATGTCATCATTGGAATGTAGTTAAAATTAAACCAAAGCATTGTTTTACGTTCTGTGGGCAGCCGTGATGGTGTACCGGTTAGCATTGCTGCCTCACAGCAAGACATTCCCTGGTTCAATTCTTGGCTGGGGTGCCTTCTGTGCAGAGTCTGCATGTCCTTCCTGTGGTTGCATTGGTTTCTTCTGGGTGCTCCAGTTTCCTCCCACATCCCAAAGACAAGCTGTAGGTGGAATGGATACTCTAGGTGTGAGTACGTGCATGTGTGTGCCTTCCGTGGAAGGTTTGGCACCAGGTTGGCAACTTGACACTGTAAAACTACACTGCCAATCATGAGTGGACAGGTGATCCGCTGTGGTGACCCCTAACCGGGAAAAAGCCAGAAGAAGAAGAAGACTGATTTATTTTCTGTGCTTGCTTTATCAGGTTCATGAATATAGTATACTTCTAATGAATGTTCATAGGATGAGTCAGAACATGCCATGTACTAATACTTTTATTTTATTGCTTGTTCCATTAAGATGCTTTTTTTTTTAAAGAATGCCAGACTGTGGCTCCTTTTTCTTCCAGTGTCCAATATTTTCTTTCTTATCTTTCTCATCTTTTACTTTGATGACAGAAATAACATTAAAAATATATATTTCTGAAAAAAACAAAGTAAGGCAACAGAAGCAATGAGTAATCCTTTATTCTTCCAACAGTAAGCGCTTTTGTCTCCAATTCTTAACAACGAGATGTCTTCAGACAATAACTTTGTAAAAATTACAAACTTATATATCATCAGCAGCTGATCACATGTTCACATTATTCACGACTAATTAGTAAATACTTTGTTAAAACATTTTTAAAATACATAAATACCTATAAATACAAATATATATATATATATATATATTAATACATAAATCTATACTCACAATCTAGCCTAGCTATTAAATACCTTGTGTGCTAATGTTTAAAACCCCTTCTTTTTAAATACATTACAAATTCTTCCCTATTATTAAGGCCAGGGGGAAAACAGGCATTTAATTTAACTTGCCAAGTATACTCTAGCCAGCCTAACTCTTCCTCTATATTCATGCAGAACACTGTATCAATTAATTTTTCTAATACTAAAAATTTAAAATTAACCTTACATTTTTTGATTCTATAATGCCAACTCATAGCATTTTTATCATCATCAACTTGAATAGCATATTTGTGCTCATATATATGACAATATAATTCTCTAGTAGTTCTAACTACACAAAATGCATCACATTCCAAACATATAAGATAAACTACATTCTTAACTTTGCAGTTAAATAGACCTGCCCCGGGATTCATGACGCTCAGCGCAAGGCCGGCGGTAGGCTTGCACCGACAGTGTGGTGTGAAGATGGCGCAGTAGTGCCAAATGCATATTAATGAAGGCGTGCTGCTGCCACAGCCATGTGCACAGGAAAGGAGTGCGAGTGCATAGGGCATGTCGAAGTGCCGCACGGAGGCGTGGAAATGCCAGCTGTCGACGTGCAACCTAAAATGCTTGCATATAACAAGTTGCAAGATAGTAATCACATCTGTCAGTGTCCGTGGGTACTGAAACATATGCAAAGCATGCAAGAAAGTTCCTGCGAACACAAAATGAAGAAGCAAACACAAATGCACGGTAGGGAATAACGGGTCCCTATCCCACGAACAAATGACATGGAAAACTATGTGCCCATAGTCCAACACAGTGTAGATAGCTATACCAAGTGGAAGTGAAACGCATCATATGATAGCGAGCCGCCAGTATGTATGTCCAGCCCAATGGTTAGGGTCACCAGCTGAACCATAAAGTGAGGGAGAGTACATAGCTGGGCAGATGTGTCCATAACAAAATACACATTAAATCTACATATCTAGCAACCGTATGTCCGAATCATATCCCACAAGGCATGTAATAGTCACATACAAAAGGTATGTCCGTCTTTCACATACCAAATGTGACAGGAAATAGAATAAGCATGTAAACAAAACAGAAGGAGCAAATAAACAGCTACAACAATAAGGAAACATGTAGGCTGAAAGGAACAGTATTATCCGTACTGTTGACTGTGGGTAAGTGCTGTCCAGTACAGTTGGATATGTGTATGGAATATATCCCATCCTGGACATAGGAAAAGGTGGCATCCTACCAATGATTAGAACAGTCTGCCAAAATCCGCAAATCAGCAGTACAAGCCAAACTTGTCAGGATGTGTCACAGTTGAACGGGTAGTACCTGTGTATACCAACCATGTAATGAAAGTTAAGTATGGGCATGTACCTATGTGCATGAGGTATAGCATGTGGAAAGCAAACATGGCAGGGTAGTCCACACAACCATACAGGTACCTGACATATGTAGAGTATTCAATGTGTTACTCTGGCCATGTCATGGGCCAACAACCAAAGCAGTGATGTATGGGGTGTGAGGAATATGTGTGTGTGAGGGGATGGGTAATGGTACAATCCTCCAAGGCGATACTGTGTCGTATGCAGAATAGGTGAACCGGAGGTGTATGAGGGAGCAGCGGGTGAAGCTGAAAGAAACACAAAAACATGTATAAACAGCTGCAATACAACCAGATGGGCCATACTGTAGAACCCAATCCCACAAACATATGAATATTGAAATGTGTGATACAAATGTATAGACATGTCACTGGCACATACCCACAGATTGGTCCTGATGGAACTGGCCATAAAAAATGCAACACACCTGGATTCATAATGGACTACCCAGCATCCCCTCCACATCACACAACCCGCTCCCTTACCTGAACGTCCACCAAATCCAGCCATACTTGGCCTACTGGTTTGGTGCAGCCACATCTACACATAGTGACCACTACGCATATGTAGTAGGTAGTGTCACCCTAGGCAGTTGCAGGATTGCACACAATGTATCCCTTGCATGTAAAACCCCCAGTACATTTTCATAATGCCAGAAGAATGTTCAGTATCTGTCTTGTTTTGGTCTTGTTCAATATTTGGGATATCCCACATGGGATAAGTAACCTGTGTAAACATTAGAATGGAAGACACGAAGTCCAGTCCTGTAGATATCTGGACACAAGTTGGAATGTGCATTAGTGGTGCACGACACTCTCCAGCCCTAAATGGTCATGCATAACCTACTACCCAGGATCAAACACCTGCCCGTGACGCACGTGCCCCGACATGAGTAAGTGAGAGAATATATTGCACACATTCGCATAGTGGCACATGGTATAAGGGTGATGAAGGCACTGATGTAAACAGGATACCACTGATCTACTGTGTGAGGGACAATTAATGTGTGTGTAGGTGTGACCTGACCAACAATGGTACAATGCCAAATGTCTTGTGACCGTAGGAAATAACTATGCACCATACTACATGTAACAGTTGCCTAAAGCGGTCACGTCAGGATAGAATAAATGTAATTCGTACAAGAAACAGGCAAATAACAAAAGTGCCAAAGGTATAAGTCTCACAGCTAGGAAACGAATGTTCTAAACCTGCACTGACCATGGCTTTGTGTTAGCCCAAACAATCTGGTGTCCACAGTAGGGTTATCATCTGTCCCGCTTTGTGAGGGACAGTCCATCATTGGACAGTTGTGTTCAGACAAAAGACATTTCAAATGGCAAATGTCCTGGGATTGTAGGACATAATTATGTCCCATATGTTATGTAATAGTAGCAGAAAATAATTATTGCAGTATCTACAATTCCTAAATGTTACAAGAAACAGAATAAGCAACTAAACCTCTAAAACAATAGGCTTTTATGTAGGCAAATAAGTAAGGTTCTATCTGTTGTACTGACTGTGGGTATATGTCAGCTTGTAAAATCTGATGTGTGTTCCAAAAATGTCCCATCTTGGCCATTTGAAAAGGTGCCAACCCTAGTCACCAGAATACAGCACAACCTGTACATATGACAATGTCAATGATACCAATGATCAGAGCATTCGCACAATAACTGGCCAGACCCTTAAAAACTCACAAAGCCAGTGACCTTTGGGGGAAAAGTGTTGAATGAGAATGACTACTTACAATAATGAAGAGTAACAAATGCATTTAACTGCAGAAAATTAGTAGTATTACGAATCTGTCAACACGTTCCAAGTTAATAGTACTAATATGGCAGAAGTGTCCGTGATTGTCCCTGAGTTGTCATAGCCTTGTCCCTGTCACTGTAGACATGAGTCCCCAAGTATCAGAGAGGTCCATACACAGAAGTACACCAACCAACTGTCCCATCTGTTGACATGACTATTGCATACCTGTAGTGAATTCATAACAGATGTCCAGAATAATATTCATTGTATGTATAAATTAATGAAAAAGTCAACTGGGAAGGGAACCCCCCCCCAACCTGCATTATGTAGCAGAACCACTCCCTGCCCTGAATTATGTAGCACTGACCCAATAATGTGGTGAGATGTGCCCAAAGACCTGCATCTGTAAACACAAGTAGAATGTTAAACTCTGGACTAACTCTGCCCATGTGCTATGTCTGATCTTTGAACAGCACCAGGGCAGTGCTAGCCACCAGTCAGCCAGAGCCTAAACCCGGACAAGCACTTGAACACTCTGACAATCAAACAAGTGTATGTGCTAGGACTATAAGCGTAGGAGTTATGAATATCGTTGGAGTGAGTAGACTTGCAGCACGGGCCCAGAGCAGTAGGAAACAGGGAATGTCCTAATTGTAGTACTGCAGTTTTCCCAGCAGGAGAATGGATGCCTGCTGTGTAAGGGAAGCAGCGAGGCGTATGTCAGAGTAGCTATGAGCCATGGGTATACATATAAATGAGCCAGAACACCAATAGTGTAGTGGTTACAGCATCCGCCAAACGTAAAGGCATTCTCGGTTCAAGTACGACTATAGCACATATTAACTGTGTAATAAATGCCTCTGTGCTGTAAAGCCAACATTTATAAATGTAAAGGTGACCACGTTCGCATGGCTCCATTAACCGGATTCCATCAAAGTGGTACTGTCATAAGGAATAAGGCACATGTAATCCTAAAGACGTGCCTGTAAACATATGTAACTCAGAATAAGTAGATGCAAGTGGGCCTGCGTGGGTGTACGCAACTTTTAACATAGCAAATGTATGTTGTCTTCTACAGCTGTGACTCTCATATATATATAGTTAGATAGATGTGTGTATAGATAAATATCCATATACATAACAGAAATATGCAATTATATATCTACATATGCACATATATATATATATATATATATCTATATATACACACACATATATATATATATATATATATATATATATATATTATATATACATACATATATATATACACACACACACATATATATATATATATATATATATATATATATATATATATATATATATATATATATATATGTATACCTATATTTAGATGGATATCAGGAACACTGAAAGATGAAAGCAAACCTAAGGGTTGTGAAGGGAATCCAGAGCAAGTTAGGAATTATGAAGTGCTCGCAGTGTATGTCACATAAAGCTGCACAAGTGTGAGTAGAGCACCACTCTCCACACCAGAGGTAGGGCTATACCAGTGGCCATAACATCGTTGAAGTGCTACGTCAACATTGTAAACAGACGGAATGTAGGACATGTTGCGGCCACCTGCACTTGTAACCTGCAAATCATTCGTAATCCATAACACCAGGAAAGGCACGTATGTGCAAATATGAATGGATGGTGAGCCTGTGAATACACGAGGTGGTACAAAATGGGTGTAGGGCCCCAACGCTCATGAGAGGGCAATGTGTGAAGGTGTGTCATGGCTGCAATATCAGGTGTATAATGGCTGTTACGCGGGGAAACTCAACACGGGTATGCAGAAGAAACTATGGATAGTCGACTATGGACACAGGAGTGATAGGGTATGTTGTGCCGGGTGTAAAGGAGCAGCCTGTGGAGGTCAGCTGGTATGCAGGTGCGATTCTCAGATAGAGCGTTGTTTGCGTGGAGACATGCGTGAATGGGCGTATCATTGTCAGACGTTGTGCGTCAGGTCTGGCAGCCCGGCACGTAAAACCTATATGCCACCCATGAGCGGAACGGAGTTCTGCTGTGACAACCCCAAACCGGGAAAAGCAGAAAGACACAACTACATGAAGACAACAATTTGTCGATGTACAGTCACAGTAACACAAACACACATCCTATCAACAGTAATAATATGAATGTGTACAGAAACAAACACAGTAGCAGAAAAAATAGGCTGCGCATACGAGGAATATGTCGAATGACACTATCACAACCCAGTTAGCAGGGCACCCCAGACATGAAAAACATGCGACATCTGTCCGCTGCATAACGTGCAATATACTGAGCACAAGTTCACCAGAGGGAAGTGTCGGTGTCAGAATGACTAAGGCAATAGTATGCTGTTGAAGCAGGGATAAAACCAATACGCATCTGTAAGTGTCCATGTCCAGGAAATGTATAGGTCAACAGGCACACAGATGTATATATAGATAAAAACGTATATAGACACATAGCTATATTAATTTACATACACATATATATCCATACGGATATATATATATATATATATATATATATATATATATATATATATATATATATATTTATATATAGGTTCATAGGTTCATAGGTTCATACTAGGCTATCTGCCCTAGGGCATGTATAAGCCTAGCCAGAGTGTGTTTGGCTTTCGCCACCCATTTTAAATTAATTTTGCTATGCCCTTTTTCGAAGTTAGTATACTGTGCCTCTGTCTAACAGTGACACAGAAGTGATACCCGGGGTAAACCTACGATCTCCCATCCACTCATCAAGATTCCTCTTGAAGAGAGTCAATGAGGGACTCTGCCTAACCTGGACTGGGATTTTATTCCAGAGTGAAGGGAGCCTCTGGGTTATAAATCTGTCCCTCCAGCATGTCCTATTTATTTCAGTGCTGAGGTTCAAGTCTCTCGAGCACGTAGCTCGATGGGATTTGGATTTTCTGAGGTGCAGCATGTCCATTAATTCTGGGTTGGACATGGCTTTATACGTCAGGCACAGATCGCCTCTGAGCAGGCAGTATGCCACTGAGTAGAGCTGGAGTTTCTTTAACCGGGCAGCATATGGCATCTGTTTGAGCCCTTTGATCCCATTGGTGAGGTACTTTTGGGGTCTTTCTAGTTGCTGCAGGTGTCTGGTAAGGTACATCCCAAAAGGGGCATTGTACTCAATTATGGGCCTAATGAGGGATGAGTAAAGAGGCACAATGACCTCCCCTGATCTAGATGTGAATCCCTTCATGATTAGGTGGGCTATATAAAATGTTCTTCTAACCACTTTGGCCACGTGGTTGTCAAATTAGAGATTGCTATCAACTTGGGTCCCCAGGTCCCTAGTTACTTCTTCTGTACTTAATGGATTACCACCTATGTGGTAATTTGTGGGCACTTTGTTTTTGCCAAAGGGGATGACTATACACTTTTTGGCATTTAGATTGAGGCTATGGCTCTGGCACCAGTTGTCTGTTTCTATGAGGCCCATTCGGAGGATGCTTGTGTCAGCTGGAGAGTCGATTATGGTGCCCAGTTTGCAGTCATCTGCAAACTTGGTCAGCCACAGTCCTTCCGTGTTGGTCTGTACCTCTGAGAAATATATATCGAACAAGAGAGGTCCCAGGACTGAGCCTTGTGGGACGCCACTTGTAACTGGTTTGGAGTCTGACATGGCTCCAGCAATTCTAACCATGTGGGGTCTGTTCTTGAGCCAGTTTGCAATCCATCTAGTGACATAGGGGTTTATATTTAAGCTGGTGAGCTTATCTGTAATGCCCAAGTGGGGTATTGTATCAAAGGCTTTTGCGAGGTCCAGGTAGGCTGTGTGGACCATCTTCCCCTTGTCAATGGCCTTGGTGACTGTTTCAAAGAAATCAACCAGGTTTAAGAGGCAGGATCTGCCCTTAACAAAGCCAAACTGGGTATGATCCAGTGTCTGTAGGTCCCCAATATCTTTATTTATGAGGTCCATGATGATCCTTTCCATAGCTTTGCAGACCAAGCTAGTCAGGCTTATGGGGCGATAGTTTCCAGGATCCATTGAGGCACCACCTTTGTGGAGAGGGACCACTGTTGCTGTACGCCACTCTTTGGGTACATATCCTGTAGTAAGGCTGAGATTGAACAGTAGTTTTATGTTTGGGTTTAGCTCTTCTTGGAGTTCATGTAGGACGCAGCCCGGACACCATCTGGTCCCATTGATGCTGTGTTTTTTGCTTTGGAGAGGGCGGCTCTTACCTGAGCATCTGAGATGTCAGCGGGCAGCACTCTGCTGGGATAGATATTTGCCCTTTGGTGGGGAGTTTGTGCTGAACCTGTCAGCTAGGATGTTGGCAATGTCTGTGGGTTCGGTGTATTTTTTTGTCATTTTGGACTAATTCTGAGCATATCTGGGAATTTCCACCCAGGTTCCTAACATAACTAAAGAAAGCCTTGTGATTATCCTTAGTGTCCTGTGCAATTTTCCTCTCAAAGCTGGCCTTAGATGATTTTATGAGTGCCCATAGTTTTTTGATAATACTGATCAGAGATGCATTCCCTTTTTGGGATTTTGCTCTATCATATAGTAGCTTCCTCCTTCTATTGTATAGTTTGTTTATGGCTAGGGTCCACCAGACAGGATGTCTGCCTTTGGAGGATTGGGTCTTGGTTTTATTTGGGATTGCAAGATCCATGCATTCCTGAAGGTGTTCATAGAATGCATTTACAAAGGATTCTGCAGTCTGGGCCATATTTTCCACAGGCCCGGGGGCTTTGAAGGATTCCATCTCGGTTTTGAGGAGTGTGAAATTTGCTTTAGAGAAGTTTTTCACTGTGGTTTTCTGGGTAGGGGGTGGGGTCGGGATGTGAATATCCAGTGAGATTAGTTTATGGTCTGATCTTACCAGTGAGGGATACACTTCTGGTCTGGAGCATAGAGTCCCCATGTTGGTGATGATCAGGTCCAGTATGTTTTCCCCTCTTGTGGGAGTGGTAACAAGTTGTTCCATAGCATTTGAGTTTATAAATTCTAGGAACCTTTGGGCTAGGGTGTTGGAGCTAGAGTAATGCTCCCAGTCTATGTTTGGGTAGTTGAAGTCACCCAATATAATGGTGTTTGGAGAGACCTTTATATTTTCCATTGTTTTCAGGAAGGCCGAGTGGGGTTCCTAGGTTTGGGAGGGTGGTCTGTAGCAGGCTGTAAACTGGAAGGCAGTTTTACCCACTGTTAGTTGCACATGGATAGTCTCTGATGCTTCGTGCTGTGCCAGCAACCTGGAGGTGTGGATATCTTTGACGAATATTGATACTCCCCTCCTTTTGTGGTTCTGTCCAAGTTTTGGGGCAGAAAAGCATGGTATGAGGTATAACCTGGTAGTGCTGGGGTGCTCTCGGTAGCCTTGAACCAGGTTTCTGTTACTGCACAGATATCGATGTTCTCCATGTTAGGGAGAGTTTCGAGTGTAGACCTTGTATCTGTAGTATATCCTTATGTGTGTGTGTGTGTGTGTGTGTATATATATATATATATATATATATATATATATAGTTCCCTATCAGAAGCCTGAAACACTATAAGCTTGAAAATCAAAATCCTGAAACCAAAAGCCTGAAAACTCAAAATCCTGAAAACCCAAAATCCTGAAACTCAATATCCTGAAAACACAAATAATGCTAATATGCCAATACAAAGACACTAATATCTATCGACTGACCTTGACCCTAACCCTAACCCTAAGGTCCGTCACTATCGCACAATCACCTGACCCACGCCCTAACCCTAACTCACTTAAACCGCCCCTAACCCTAATTTTTGTCACTATTGCATACATGCCTAACCTGCGCCCTAACCCTAACTCACTTAAACCGCCCTAACCCTAACATAAAACCAATCAAGACACTTACCTGAACCCAACGCATGACCTAACACCACAGGGCTAACAATAGCAAAGCCACAATGACGTCAGTATGTCCATTTTGTGTTTTCAGGATTTTGAGTTTCAGGATTTTGGGTTTTCGGGATTTTGAATTTTCAGGCTTTTGGTTTCAGGATTTTGATTTTCATGCTTATAGTGTTTCAGGCTTCTGATAGGGAACCATATATATATATATATATATATATATATATATATATATATATATATATATACACACACACACACACACACACAAGGATATACTACAGATATATATATATAGATAGATAGATATACATAAACAACAGGTAGTGATATATACACATACACACAAAACAAACTATATGTCAGTGTAGATATACACATTCACATAAATAGGTTACTTCACACCAATTAGGGGTAACATATTTACAGCCCAGGCATTTGTGACTGGGAGGTCCAATAAAGAAACGTTGTACCGCCCAAATCGCCCAGCTAGGCCGGACAGACATACAGATCAATACACTGCCGCTGTCCAAAACACCGGTAGGAAAGGACCAGTGGGAGAGTTCTGCAAGGTCTACACTTTAAACATGGATAACGGTGTCCCTTGTGGGACCCCAAAAATTCAGGGTATGAAAGAATCTGCTGACACTAATACGAGCAGGATGTAGGTGTACATGTAACAGTAGGTTGTGCAAGTCTGATAATACATGCGTTGACAAAACGTACCTCATGTGTCCCGAGATGGGGAGAGTGGGCAATGTGTAGGGGTGTGCTCATACTCCAGCTGCGCTTGCAGTAAGTATTTGTCACAACTGCTGTAGAGGGGTGCCAGGTAGGTGGACCATGGGTATGCATTAATGGGCTTAAGTGTGCAGGTGCTGGTTGGCAGAGATGTAGTAGGCCCACCCAGTGGAAGTCATTAATATTCCTATGTGGGCATAGCATACGCCTACACCTCCCAAACATGAAGAGCACATCTACCGGATAGTTTGTAAACCATCGGGGAATACATAGAGACCTACACAGTGCCGTGTACCCGATTAGCATGGACATCCATAGTTATGCATCAGAATGTAACAAAGTCCAACTAAACACTGCCAGAACTACTGATATTAGGTGAACAGGTGGCAGAATACAGGTAATGACAGATGACAACATGTATGAGTCATAAGCGGCATGTACCTCGACAAACGTGAATGAATACATATGTTCTGTGACTGTGAATGTGTCTGGTTAATAGAACCAATTGTCTAAATGTGTCCCACAGGGTGTTATGCATTGTTCCTGATACGGTGTTCATTCACACCCATTGGTATGTGAGTTCTGCTACTGACGGAAAGTGCATAAGTTGCTGACCAGCTCAGGTAGATGATAGCATAATAGAAGAGGTTAAACACCCGTACGCCTGCAAGGGACACACCCATCTGGGCAGCTGTGTCTTGCAAAATGACAGTTATGGCACATGGCCTGTGAGTTCGGGAATGGAGGCTATATAGTGTGTGTAGTGGTGTCAGACATCAATTTGTTGTATCAGTAACAGCTACATGTAATAGGAAACAGTATTATCAATTATAATGCTACATGATTAACCTTAATGTATGCAAACCGTGGAGGTCGTCCATGTACTACTGGCTGTGGGTCAGACCTCTCAACTAATTGGGGACAAATTTCAACAGAATCACGGACAAGTCAAGAAAACACAAGGACAATCACGAACACATTTCAAATATTAGAGCTATTAACAGCAAACATTGACAGAATCAGAGCATATAAATTAATACACATTTTCTGAAGTAAAAGAAGTTTGTAACTCTTAATTATTGTCATTATTCATGAAGTGTAATTCACCACCTTTCCTCCAAACATCACTAGTTTTAGGAGGGATTAAGAGGGACAGAGTTAAAATTTGAGTCAAAATCAGGGACGGCCCTGAAAATCAAGGAAGTTGAGAGGTATGCTGTGGGTATGTGTTGCCTTGACACATGTGATAGCTCTACATATAGGGTCTATAGGGCCGCCACCAGTCTGAATGGCCAAAGTGGAACCTACTCTGTAGAACTGTCAGATGTACCAGGGCAGAACATACTTACAGCCATGCATAGTACAGAAATATACATATCAGAACAAATCAAAGCGTAGTCTAGCAGCAGTATAGTTGCTTATGCTACTACATATGACATATCGACATGTCAGGTATACAAGACCTGTAACAAGCAACCAGTACAGACACCTACAACATGAGAAGGTCCCCTAATCAGGACAGTTGCAATGGCTAGAGTATTGTCCATACCACTCAACTGTCCCTGAATGTCAGGTATGTCCCTGGGTTTGACTGAAAGTCTGACTGTGTCCTTCTTAATCCCTCCTAACAATAGCGGCTGTTGAAGGAAAGGTGGCAAATTACACTTACTGACTAATGACAATAAGTAAGAGTTATAAACAACTGTTACTTCAGAATATGTGTATTAAGTCATATGCTCTGATTCTGTCAATGTGTCGAGTTAATAGCACTACTTTTGTAAAAGTGTCCCTGTTTTTCATGACCTGTCCCTGATTCTGCAGAAATGTGTCCCCGATTGGTGGAGAGTTCTGGTATTGTCACATGTGATGTGTGATGAGGGACTGTCCCATGCAAAGTGGGAAAGGTGTCACTCCTACAGTCTCCCATCGTGCAATCTGAAAGGTGGCCAATGTGTAGTAGGTATGCGATAGCATGACTCGGCAGACAGCTGCGTTAACAAACTCAAGTCACATGTCAGCATTGCAGAGTATCGGTTCCAATGTATCAGGCAGATGGGAGCAGATCGTATGAGGAGCACGCATATAATATGATTACGTCACTGGACAGGCCGCCGGGTCCGTACAGTCGAACGGCTGCCATCGGAAAATGGTTACACATACCCGATACTGTAGTCATGTAGTCTGATGTAATACGCATCACAAGGGATTGCACACACCCAGTGTGAGTGACAAATATAAGCGGAAATGCCAGAGAGCGAGTGGCTGTAAGCGTGTTTGTCTACCAGTATGCCAGTAGTGCCCTGTCAAAGAAATGTGGAGTCTAAATGTGTATAAGGTGCTGTGAACAGAGGTCAGCAGTGCTTAACACTGTGCAAACCCACGCACAGCAGCTCCCACCTGCTGGACTGTGCCTTACCCGGTTTGTATCCAAAGGCGTTGGCCTGTCTGCAAACAAAGAACCGCCCTATACACATGATGGTAGAAGTACCCTGCGCACATAGCTCATGTGAATTAACAATAGACCATGGCATATGTACAGACAATAGACCGCAAACACCATACAGCGCAGACATCCAACAGTATAGCAATATACTGGCAGATATGTCCAGACTACTGGTGTGTGCATGCCTGGCCATCCTGTGCTTCAGTGTGTGAGCATGCCCAGTGTGACTGTTACGCATGTTGTAGACTGACAATACCGTCATGTGTGTGAGCATGCAAAGTATGGCCAACTGTATTGCATGTATCACACGTCCAGATAGTTAGTACTGTGTTGCTGACCCCTCTGTTCTACACAGACAGATGACATGCTGTGTCTGCAGGGTCACTAATGGTCATGTGGCATTGACAGTTGCTACATGTCTGTATAGCGTGGGGGGACATGCAACCACAACCACAGTCCTACACAGCACCATGAGTGGTGCACATAACTCTCACATGTGTAGGTGTGATGTGGGGCACAGCCAACAGTTGTCCACATCTGCCACTACTGTACTGGTCTGCCAGGTACTCCATGTCAGTGTGTGGACCTACCTAAATTGCTGGTTGGAGGGATACCAGGGTACGTCAGTTCTCAGCATTAATTACCAGCACAGTGGTGTTGGACGTCCTATTACACAACCTACATCAAACAGCCTGGCCTGCTGTCATCTGTGTGTGTCATAGGGGGTTGGAGTCAGTCATTGGGCATATCCATAGGCCATCGTATATCATTTGTCTGTATTGGTCCACATCTGTCCAGCTGCATGGAACGTGTGTGGGCTGTACGGACACACATGATGGTCAGCCCATAATCTGCAGTGGGTTAGGACACTCTGTGTACTACAGGCTACCATTGTGACCCCCGTATGTGCTACAGAGGTCACGGTGCCACTATGGATGTGTACTGTCTGCTGCCCTAACATTTGGCCACCACAGTCACTTGTAGGCTCACATACATACTATAGCAATGGGTAAGTACACATTCTAATACAACTGCCACTTGTTAGGTCAATAGACATACCCTGGTTGTGTTACAGGCTTGAGGATGGTGCTGGAGTGCTGCCTATGTTGGATGCACACAGTGCACCTCCCATACATGGCCGAGCACAGGTACTGTCATGTTTGGCATCCATTGTACTGTGTGCAGGTCAGAGAGGGGAAATTCATGGGTAGCTACTGTGTCAGTGCATATGCCTTGTGTTGCCTCTTTGCCAAGGGCAGGTCATACTGTGCACAGGCTTTCACCAACTGTGCCCTACTCAGGTAGTTCCTTCACCAAGTCACTCTGTGCCTGTACAGGCCTTGGCAGTGGTGTTGGGCTGTGTGGCCCTGCCCCATGCTGTTCCTGCTGCAACTGTTACTGCAGGATAACATTGTGTAGCACAGCAAATACCATAACAACCTGTATGCATGTAGCTTGTGAATATTGCAGAGCCCCAACAGATGTGTCCAGATACCAGAACTGTGAACCGAGCATCCCAAACACATGCACATGTATATGTCTTGCCTGTGCATCCGCCTCAGTATGGTGTGAGTGTTCAGGTGTGTGTGCATTTCTGATGGGTGTTATAAGCCACTACACCAGTGTTTACCTAGCATCCCCCACTAGGAGACTGTAGGGGATGTCCATATAGGCATTGGTGTGTTACAGCTGTGTCAGACGCCATATATCGGACACATCATAGCTGCCAGGGCAGACAGCACACACATTCAGTCTCATGCCCTGGCCATCGCATATGGCCCAGCTGTTGGAGGGTATGCCTCTGCACTGACTGTAGGCCCTACCCTGCTCCCCAGGTGGTGCTACGTGTGCAGGCTATAGCACCCAGTACCCCAGGGTACTCATCCATGTGGTTGAACAGATGCATATTGCTGGTCCACTAATCACATGTGTGGAGAACCTGTACGTGCTGACTAGCATGTGTTGACATGGCATCTGTGAACTGGTGCAATACTCTGGATGCAGATGCCTGTGAGATACCCATGATATCCCCATTTGTGCTGTGTGAGGTACCTGTGGCTAGTACACCTAGGCCAACACATCCCATGGTATCCACTGTGATGCGTTTCCCTCGGCCTGTTTGATGTGTTAGGCACAGGTCAACAAGCTGCTGTAGGAGGTCTCTGTCCACCCCATAGTGATCCAACATTCCCAGCCCATGTAGACCCTGGTAAGTTGCCCTCGGTCTAGAAAGTCTTATGTCACCCCAGTAAGGGTTGTTCGGCAGCATACACATCCTCACTGCCCCAGCCTCCTGCACATGTTGGTATATGTTGCCTGCTGCAGCCCATGTCATTTGGTTGGACTGTGTTGTGAAATGTCCCTGCAGGTATACACCGGTGGTGTAGAGTGTGGACGAAACCTGTGTGTATGCTGCTTGCTCGCATTAATGTACTGTTCATGTGTGGGCTGGCCATGTCATCAGCTGATTGTGCTGATCAATACCTGTTTGTGCAGCCTGTACACCCTGACTACCCCACCACTGCTGTCATCCCTCCCAACATCACCAGGCAGGTATAGACACACTCTTGGCTTAGGTGTGCTAAGGCAGGAGCACTCGCGAGACACAGTTCTGCAATGTACGTACAGTATGCCTGACCCCCCTCCCATGCTGTCAACTATATTCGAGACCTGCACCTGGCTGACTACACACATACACTCCAGCGACCAGCAGCACACCCTGGTGATAAATGTGATACACCATAGTTGTTAGAGAAATATGTATTTGAATATATGTGAAGTGCTAGTTTAAAAGCAAAGTAGTATGTAATGCATTTTATTCTATTAATGATATAACAAAAAAGATGAATTCATGTGTAATTGCAAGAAACTGCAGTGTGCCTTGTAGCAAGTTGGCCTCTAACCCTGGCAGCTGCGAGCTCAGCAAGTTTTAATGTTTATGCTTTTCACAAGTGATTATCTGCTGGGTCAGGAAATTAAATATGTGAAATAATGAAATCTTCTACTCTTTCCTGCTGGGATGATTTGGCCTTGTGTATGTGATACTAGATAACATGCAGCTGTTGGAAAAGTGTTACAGGGGAACAAAGAAGTGTATTGGAAGATTGAATTTGCTATTGTATTCAAACTAGTCTGAAGCCTTGAAGAAGTAACTTTACAGAAAGACATTATGTCTTACCAGGTGTTAAGCAAGGCCGTATTGTTACCAGAGGAAAACTTTTTTTAAATATACAGCATCAGCATTATTTGATGAATAGAATATTGTAAGCTAAAGTGATGTAGATGCCCTGTGGCTGACCACGTCAGTAAGGTGGGCACAACTTGATTGTAAAACTATAAAAATTGTGTACTTCCTGTTTCATGTTAGACAAAATTCTGTACTTGTACGTTTTTTGCCTCCTGGTGTACACTAGTAAACTTTTGAACCTGAACCTCCTGTGTATTGATCTCTTGATTTTATTTAACAGTTTGGTCCTTCGGACCTGAAATCCCTCAGACAGCTGCAGATCAGAGTCTACTGGTGGTCGAATGCTGCGCAGGAGAAGTTACCGAAACGGTTCTTCTTGGGTGAAAAGACCTCCGACTGAATTGTCATTTAAAGAGGCTGGCCACTTTCTGATCTGTGGCCGAAGAGCGGATCCTGGATGGCTCAATACCGGAGACTCAGGTAGGAAGACGTTTGCCTTTTTTCTGTTTTAGATAAGGGACTAGGTTACAGTAAATATTGTTGTCAAGAGTTGTTATGCAGATCAGGGAAAAAAGGAATTACTGTGCATTTGGTCATAGATCAGGGTAACAGAATAAGGTAGGCAGTTATTCTAGATAAACTGTGAAAAGGAACTGAAATTTTGGTACCACGTGATAAGAAGGGTTACGTAACATTTTCTTTTACCATGGGAAATCAGTGCACTAAAACATTGCGAGATCCGCCCCTAACCGAAGACGCAAAATATATGCAATCACAACGTTCTGATAATGTTAGGTATTATACGAAGTGAGTTAACAAATATGAATTTGATGGTGAATTACATAAAACTTCACTGGTTAAACTCCTTAAGCAACTTAAATCCGATGCGGGAGGTCAGGCAAAAAAGCAACGCCAATTAGGCATTCCTCAGGCACACAGGTGGATTGAGGAAGCAAACCGTAGGGAACAGAAGACTAAAAATTCAAAAGCATTATTTTTAGACAAAGAAGATAATAACATAGTAATAGCAACAGCTCCTCCTCCCCTGGCCCCTCCGTTGCCTTTTTCAGGATATGAAGTGAGTGGACAGGCTGGTCCGTCTCCGCGTTATCCTGAGGTCTCAGTGAGACCACAACCATTTGTTAGAGATACTATTGAAACTAGGTCCCGAGCACGTAAAATACATGGGGACGCAGAATCATATCAAATAGAGAGAAACCTACAAGATGAGAATGAGGAAGAAATATGTCCGCTTATAGAGGTCCCAAATCCTCTGGCAGGACAGGCAGGGCAGGACCCAACTCTCTTAGTATACAGACCATGGACACGGGAGGATATCCGGAAAGCTACTGAGGAAATTCCCCATCCAAAAGTTAATTTTACGAAATTTTTAGAAGATTTGCAAGGCATGAGGTTGAGTTACCACTTGTATGGGGAAGAAGTAGAAAAAGTAGTAAGACAAATTATAGGTCCAGATTGGAACATGATTTGTGGCACCTGCAATCCACGTAATGCAGAGCTTAAACCACTCCCACATAGTGACACAGAACTAGACAATAGAGTGAAAGGTCTTACAGACCGAATCTCTGAGTAATGGAGACCTAGAGCAGACTGGACTTGCATTAACCAATGCATAAAACAGGAAAATGAGACGATAGATGGGTACTATGCTAGATTATTGGAATGTTTTAATAACCATAGTGGTATGACAGTTCCTAAAAATCAAGTGAATGATTCCCCGTATGAACAACAATTGAAAAATGCATTTTTAAAAGGTTGCATTGCAACTATCAGTAGCTTCATTACGAAGCATATGATAGGCCATCGAACAGGTAGGCTACAAGCCTTACTTGAATATGCTAGGCATGCTGAAAGACATTTTAATAGCAAGAAGAAAAAGAAGGTGCAAGTCTTCACTGCTGAAGATGGAGCTGAAGTATTTGTGTTACAGTCAGGCAAAAAGGGAAAGAAAAATGCCCAGGGAAATAAACAGTCTGACAAATGGCCAGAAGATTTTGAGGAAAGGAAAAAGAGAGGTGAGTGCTTTAAGTGCGGGAAGAAGGGACATCTAACGAGGGATTGTAAAGAGAACAAAAAGGTAATCACAGAAGACAAGGGAGATGAGGACTGACTATATGATAGTGAAGATACATCATGCAGAAGTCAGAAATCATCAGGAGAAATTAATAAACAGAGGACAAATTTAAATGTGATAGAAGGAATAGAGAAAGGGCAAGTAGATATGGAGGATGAAGAAAGTGAAATTCTGGATTTAGCATTATTGAGCCTAGAGCTCTACTTAGCAGACATGAAACCGGAAGTTACACTTCTGGTGGAGGGAAGGGAAGTTAAATTCCTGTGTGACTCAGGAGCGTCACGGACCCTGATACACCCCTCCAAGTTACCAGAACATTCTGAATCACCTGATTATATATTAGTGAAAGCTGCAAATGGACAGCTATACAGGGAACCACTTTCCCATGATATAGCAATAACTGACCCTGTTTCAGGTATGACCCAAAGAAGTAAGATTGTTGTTTCTGCAAAGTGTCCAGTGAACCTATTGGGTAGGGACCTTATGCAGATATTTGGCATAGCAGTAGTTCCAACTGTGCAGGGTATGGAGGCACAGAGACAAAAGGATACTTTTGTGGTGCAATCGGGGGTGAAACCTTTTATTAGTACAGCCAGGACCTAGTTACAACTGATCCAGGGGCAGTAACCGAGGAACTGATGAACGTAGCCATCAGTAAAGCCCCCTCCCTTGACACTGATCGACAGCATTTTTTACACTGTACTCTATACTACTGTAATACACCAGGACCTGATAGAGAATATGAGCAAGAATTGTTCAAAAATCGTGCAACTAGATTAGTATTACGTACTTTGTATTGGGATACTGAGGGGAACAGTGTAGTTAGCTGTTCATTGCCTCAAGAATTCCTTGCATTATATAGATCAAATCGATTACCACATGTCAGCTTGACAAAGAACAAAAATGTAAAATGGGCAGACTTAGGAGAAAAGGTAACAAGATGTGAAAAACAGACTGATTTAGAATTGTCAGAACAGGGAATACAGAAACAAAAGTTGAATTGGTTGACGCAAACGCACCCGGCTGTACACTTGCGATCTAGCGAGGACAGCTGATTAGCATTTTTATTAGAAGAAGAAGAAAAAGCCTTATGTGACATACCAACGACTCTTTGGTCAATAGGCAAGTCAGATGTAGGACTTATTCAAACAGCAGGACCAGTTACAATTACACCAAAGTCAGCATTTAGGCCACAGAAAAGACAATACCCTTTGAGGAAAGATGCAGAAATAGGAATCAAGCCTATAATAGCAGCATTACTCAGGGAAGGAGTACTGGTAAAATCTCCTGATTCGCCATGTAATACACCCCTATTTCCTGTTAAAAAAGCAAACGGGGAATGGCGGATGGTTCAAGATTTACAAGCTGTAAACAATGCAGTGATACCCAGAGCACTCACGGTGCCAGATCCACATACTTTGTTAAATGACTTAAAACCACAACAGAAATATTTCTCTGTGGTAGATATCAGTAATACTTTCTTTTCAATACCTATACATCCTGATAGTCAATACTGGTTTGCATTTACATTTCCGGGTAAAAGGTATACCTATACTCGACTACCACAGGGATATTGTGAGAGCCCAACAATATTCGCACAAAAAATGGCTAGCAACCTGGCAGGGTTTACCCCACCAGGAGGTAGTCAAATTCTACTTTACGTAGATGACATCTTGCTAGCAGCCCCCACCCAGCAGCAATGCAGGGAAGATACTGTAGCGCTATTAAAATTTTTAGCAACGCAAGGACACAAAGTAAACAAAAGTAAGTTACAACTCTGGAAAAAGCAAGTTAGATACCTAGGATATGTGATATCCAATAAAGGTAGGATATTAGACAAGGATAAAAATACAGCAATTTTACAAGCACCCAAACCAGCAACCAAGAAGGAAATGATGTCCTTCTTAGGGACAACTAATTTTTGTCAGAGTTGGATACCAAACTATTCTTTGGAATCTGCTCCACTGACTGACTTGATATATAAAACACCAATGGCAGCACAAGATATATTACAATGGACACCCGAAGCAGAAATGGCTTTCTGCAGATTGAAGCAATTGATAGCTTCTTCATTAGTTTTAGGACTCTCAAATTATCATAAACGGTTCTTTCAGACCGTAGATTGTAAGCAAGGATATATGACGTCAGTGCTGATGCAACAACATGGGGATAAGCAACACCCCATAGCCTATTATTCATCACAGCTAGACCCAGTGGCACGATCTTTGCCTCACTGTGTACAAGCAGTGGTTGCAGCTGCAATGGCAGTACAGGCCTCGGCCTCAGTGGTATTATTCCACCCTCTCACATTGAGAGTCGCAATAATTTTACTGCAAGAAAAAGTAGCATATCTCTCTCCTGCTAGACATCTTTCATGTATGACTATACTGCTGAGCCAACCTCATATGACAATTGAACGATGTACGACATTAAATCCATAAACATTACTCCCAACTCCTGTGGATGGCACACCGCACAGCTGCCTGCAGGAAATTGAACAGTTAGCCTTACCTAGATAAGATCTCACAGATATGCCTTTGGATAATGCCTAGGTGACATATTACGTGGCAGCTCATGCAGAAGGGGCCCTACAGGAAAGAATCTAGTGGGGTATGCAGTAGTTACAGACACTGAAATTTTAGAAGTCCAACCCTTACCACATAACTTATCTGCACACGCAGCAGAATTGATAGCTTTGACACGAGCATGTACTTTAGCAAAAGAAAAATGTGTAAACATATATACTGACAGTCAGTATGCTTTCTCTACAGTACATGTATTTGCGCAACAATGGAAAAATAGGGGAATGATAACATCTAGTGGAAAACCAATTAATCATGCGCAATTTATTTTGGAATTATTAAAATCTATCCAGGTACCTACCAAAGTAGCTATTTGCAAATGTGTAGCTCATACAAAACAACAGGATAGGATTTCGAAAGGCAATGTGAGAGCTGATGCAGCTGCAAAGCAAGTGGCCTCAGACTCAGAAACTTTACTTTTGAACGAGGAATTACAACCATCTGAGATTTTAGATTTAGACATGTTGAAAACAATGCAGATGCTTACTACAAAAGCAGAAAAACAAAAATGGGAAAAACAAGGCGCAATTCTTGAAAATGGACTGTACATTTCCAAAGAGAAAACAATGATATTGCCGTCTAATTTATTTAGATATGCAGCTTTGTTGAGCCATGGGCAGTGCCATGTCTCAACAGGGGGGATGGTACAGTTAGTAAACCGAATATTCCAAACATATGGATTCACAAACTACACAAAAAAAATTTGTGCAGCTTGTCATACTTGTAACAAGCACCATACACAAGGGGCATTTAAACCTAAGCAAGGAAGTTTTCCTATACCACCGTGTCCGTTCCATACTATCTGTATGGATTTCATAGAATTGAATAAGTGTGAAGGGAAAAAAATATTGCCTAGTCATTGTAGATATGTTTTCTAAATGGGTAGAAGCTTTTCCAACCAAGAATCCGGATGCAGCAACAGTGGCAAAAACCCTGATAAAAGAAGTAATCCCTAGATTTGGCATACCGGAAAGGATTTATAGTGACAATAGCACACATTTCGTTAATCAGACCATCCAGCAACTTGGAAGATTTTTCGGAATCTCCTTGAAAAACCATTGTGCCTACCACCCACAGTCTGCAGGACTGGTGGAAAGGTACAATGGAACCCTTAAGAACAAACTTAGGAAGTTAGTTAATGAGACCCAGAAGGATTGGATATACTGTTTGCCTTTAGCGCTGCTGAGTATGAGAAAGGTTCCAAATGTGAAGGGGTTGACTCCCTTCAAAATGTTTTTTGGGAGAGCATGTTATGTGCCTCAGTGAAAAGCTCTCATGCCTGCAGAGCAAGAGGCTGACAGTTCATTAGCTAGTTATATGAGGAAACTGTTAACAAATAAATCTGTTTTGCAGTTTAACTCTTTTTCAGATAAGGAACAGACCAGACCGGTGGAAGCAGTTCTGGCTCCGGGAACTTGGGTGTGGCTAAAAGTGACGAAGATGAAAAATTGGGCGAGTCCAAAGTGGGAAGGACTGTACCAGGTACTGTTGGCAATGCCTACTGCAGTCAGAGTGGTTGAGAGGACGTCCTGGGTCCATTTGACACACTGAAAACCGGTAAAGAACTTTCAACTTGATAAAAACTTTTTGGCTGATATACAACAAGGGCAAAATGGCCAAGAATAAAGCGAATAGAAATGCAGATCAACCCCAGAGATGTTGCATAATCATTTTGTTGAGTATACATTTATTAACTATAATTGTGACAATTTTCCTCTTGTTGCGGTTTTTCCTACACTCAACCACACAAGTAAAAGTGGGAAGACGTGACGAAACATCTATAGACTGGCATCCAAATTTTAACACATACCTAGCCATGAAGCGTGTATATGCAGAGACTATGAACATTTCAAATTGCTGGGTTTGTACAGCTATACCAACAGCATATGGAGGACTGATAATGTCCGCTGTCCCTCTGGGGATAAATGAGACTTGGGAAAATTTGCTTTTTGACACAGGGACTGTAAAATCACAGGACAAAATAGCCTTATTTTTACCTGTCACACAAAAGGGAATTGTATGTTTCTATAAAAATGATACTCTCCAGGTGGGCTGGAGCAATTGTAATATAACGATATCTTATCAGTGCTATATTAAGACTAGTAATGGCAATACTTTTTGCAATACTAATTATGACTCATATTTGAACTCAATGAAAACAACCATAAATGAAATTCGCAAAAATCCTGTTTTATTTAAACAATTGTCAGTCATAGACCAAAAAATGTTTCATGCAGGGTTAATGCGTATTAGTACCAAAGTAGAAAATTGTTATTTTATTTGTGGGAAAAAAGCATATAAATGGCTACCTGAGAATTGGTCCGGCAGTTGTTTTTTGGGTTATGTGGTTCCGGCTATAAGACATACTGCAAAATTACCTTTGGATAAGATATGAAACGTGAGAGAAGTAGCCTGAAAACCTGAAGGTCCAGTTGAAAAAACTGTAAATCCAGTAGGATGGATCGAAGCTGGCTGGAAAGACCATAATACCGTAAAGGACAAAAGCAAATTGACTCATAAGGACTTGAGTGACAGTGTTATATCTTGGGCAGGAATATTCCCAGCATATGGAGCAGTCAAATCAATCTGGGAGTTGATGAAGCTGTCGAAACTTCTCGAAGTAATGAGTAATGCAACTTTCTCTGCCCTAGAACTGGTAACTGATGAACTGAATGCAATAAGAACTGTTGTGCTACAAATTTCAAATGGCTCTTTTCTTCACCCTAGCGGCAAGAGGTGGTACGTGCGCGCTTATCAAAGAAAAATGCTGTGCATACATTCTGGACAACAGGCATGAAATTAACAACCACCTAGAAGTAATTCATCAGGTATCAGCCATGACTGAACCAGGCCCAAACCCACTGACGGACTTCTTCCAGAATCTATTTGGGAGGTGGGGTTCCATCCTAATGAATATTCTGATTGCTATTTGTGTGGGTTTACTCCTATTAGGAGCATGTGTTTGTTGTGGAATTCCCTGCATGAAAAGATTAATCAAAGATTTTATTGATGTATCTGTAACTGAAACTTTATACCAAGATATTGAGATTGAAAAATTGATCTCAGATGAAACTTTTTCTGAAGTATAAATCAAATGACTCACCTAGCTGAAAATCCTTACTGGAAGAGGTTAGGAGATGAAATGACATTGTGCATACTTCAAAATAG
This sequence comes from Protopterus annectens, assembly GCF_019279795.1. Taxonomy (NCBI): domain Eukaryota; kingdom Metazoa; phylum Chordata; order Ceratodontiformes; family Protopteridae; genus Protopterus; species Protopterus annectens. Next base: position 1,969,288,427 of record NC_056725.1, on the reverse strand, counting down.
AATAAAAAGTATTAATAGGAGGGAAAATGTTAGATAAATATGTATTTGAATATATGGGAAGTGCTAGTTTAAAAGCAAAGTAGTATGTAATGCATTTTATTCTATTAATGATATAACAAAAAGGATGAATTCATGTGTAATTGCAAGAAACTGCAGTGTGCCTTGTAGCAAGTTGGCCTCTGACCCTAGCAGCTGCTAGCTCAGCAAGTTTTAATGTTTATGCTTTTCACAAGTGATTATCTGCTGGGTCAGGAAATTAAATATGTGAAATAATGAAATCTTCTACTCTTTCCTGCTGGGATGATTTGGCCTTGTGTATGTGTTACTAGATAACACACAGCTGTTGGAAAAGTGTTACAGGGGAACAAAGAAGTGTATTAGAAGATTGAATTTGCTATTGTATTCGAACTAGTCTGAAGCCTTGAAGAAGTAACTTTACAGAAAGACATTATGTCTGACCAGGTGTTAAGCAAGGCCGTATTGTTACCAGAGGAAAACTTTTTTTAAATATACAGCATCAGCATTATTTAATGAATAGAATACTGTAAGCTAAAGTGATGTAGATGTCCTGTGACTGACCACGTCAGTAAGGTGGGCACAACTTGAATGTAAAACTATAAAAATTGTGTACTTCCTGTTTCATGTTAGACAAAATTCTGTACTTGTACGTTTTTTGCCTCCTGGTGTACACTAGTAAACTTTTGAACCTGAACCTCCTGTGTATTGATCTCTTGATTTTATTTAACAATAGTCAACCTCATCTACATAGTATAGTCTTCTAATGAATAGTTATATGACCCATACCGAACCTCCAACATATTAACAACTGCTCAGTGTCGCTCAGATCCACACACAACTGGCAACAGGTGCCTTACCATCACCATATTCGATGTCCCATGGTCTTCTCAGCAACAAAATAACCGGTGTCTACACGACTACAACCCATGGCCCTGCACACCACAGATGATGTGCATTAACACCATGCCATGGCAGAGATACATAGATCCCAGGTTATCACGTACAGATCATCCGGCACAAATAGCCAATAGTGCTGATGTCCCCAGACATATGTTCACATCTATATCCACCTCTACATCTGCATATATCACATATATTATTTGTATACATATATACATGGACATATATATATATATATATGTATATATGCATACACACATATACATGTACACACATATGTAGATATGGCATATATATCACAACAGCGAACCACATGACAGCACTGCATTAGACAGGAATGGAAAGGAAACTACATGTGCTACCTGCATCATGTATTATTGTTAATATCAAGGCATGTGTGTTATGTTGTGTCACATGGGTCAGACCGTAGCAAGGGTAAGAGTAGGGCTGCTGAAAGTTACTCACCAGACCTATTAGCGAATATATGTGTTGACAACCCAGTGTCTTGGCAGAATATGTGGGCTGTGGACACTATATAGGTCAGCAACAAAACAAACTAAACACATCCTGCAGCTAGCCACCCACAGATACCAACACATACGGCATAACTGCCAAACACACACCTGCCATGCCCGGGAATCGAGCATCTACCTGTCTAGTCTACCACACTACAGCATTATGCAGTAACAGAATGCGCTACCGAGTTCCGGCATCACTGCACTCCCACAGGCATACTTCTAGGTGGATGACATCATCCGCAAAGGCAAAGATGCTGATAGGGAATGTATATGGTGTGAGCCATCTAAAAGCATTACTCTGTCCCTAGGCAGCTGGAAACACACACACTTGGCAGGGCTGGGAGTCAAACATACACCTAACTACCATATCACACTACAGCATTATGCAGTTACAGAATGCGCTACCGAGATTACTGAACACAGCACTCCCAGAGGCATACTTCCAGGTGGATGACGTCATCCACAAAGGCAAAGATGCCGATAGGGAATGTATGTGGTGTGAGCCATCTAAAAGCATTACTCTGTCCACAGGCAGCTGGAAACACACACACACACACACACACACACACACACACACACACACACACACACACACACACACACACACTTGGCAGGGCTGGGAGTCGAACGTACACCTCACTACCTTATCCCACTACAGCATTACGCAGTTACAGAATGTGCTACCAAGATTACTGAACACAGCACTCCCAGAGGCATACTTCTAGGTGGATGACATCATCCACAAAGGCAAAGATGCCGATAGGGAATGTATGTGGTGTGAGCCGTCTAAAAGCATTACTCTGTCCCCTGGCAGCTGGAAGCACACACACTTGGCAGGGCTGGGAGTCAAACATACACCTAACTACCATATCACACTACAGCATTATGCAGTTACAGAATGCGCTACCAAGATTACTGAACACAGCACTCCCAGAGGCATACTTCCAGGTGGATGACATCATCCACAAAGGCAAAGATGCCGATAGGGAATGTATGTGGTGTGAGCCATCTAAAAGCATTACTCTGTCCCCAGGCAGCTGGAAACACACACACACACACACACACACACACACACACACACACACACACACACACACACACACACACAGAGGCACACACTTGGCAGGGCTGTGAGTTGAATATACACCTAACTTCCTTATCACAGTACAGCATTACGCAGTTACAGAACGCACTACCGAGATTACTGAACACAGCACTCCCAGAGGCATACTTCTAGGTGGATGACATCATCCGCAAAGGCAAGGACGCCGATAGGCAATGTATAGAGAGTGAGCAGTCTAAAAGTATATTACTGTCCCAAGGTAGATGTAGACAAACACACGGCAGTGGTGTGATCGGGGCAACTGCCTATCTACGGAGCACTACAACAATACTACATAGATACGGGATGCGCTACAGACAGTACATCCTTCAAGACAGTCTACCAGTGTGTTCAATGTAGGCATCCATCGTGATGTGGAAAATGGACATCTGTTGCCTGGATGACCACCATCACTATACAGGATGTCAATGGCCATGCCCATACACAGAGGCACATCACCAACACAAGGTGTCACTGGGCATGCCCACACACTTAGTATCACATGTCCGTTTGGAATGTACTGTGTGTCCATCTACACAATGGCTTACTGGGCATGCTCACACACGTAGCAGTTGCAAAGGGCCATCATGCATGCAAACGGATTCTAAACACAGAAGGGCGCAGTGTGGAATGTACTGTGTGTCCATCTACACAACGGCATACTAGGCATGCTCACACACTCAACAGTTGCAAAGGGCCATCTTGCATGCACACGGATTCTAAACATGGAAGGGCACAGTATGGTGTTACTGTCCCCACGTACATGAAGGCCACTCACATGTACTGACCAGTACACACTCAGGAGCCTTCACAGATGTCTCAGGTGCAGATCACAGAGGTACACACTGCAGTCTACTATGTAGCCCCCAGACATCACCATGTCGTTGGACCAGCAATACACAGCCATACATTACCAGAACACCGTGTGACTCATGACCAGTGGACTGTACATAGGTCTACATTAACTGTGCAGACTACACATGTACCAACAGGGTTCCATCATTTGATATGCATTGCAATGATACCACTGTACATAACCAGGTCAGCTCTACACATAACAGGGGCCCTGGGTCTTACACAGCTGTGACAGATGACTGTCGCTGTACACCAAAGAACACACATGTTTGGATATGACTTACATGTAATCGCAGTGGATATGTGCATGGACCACACACACAACACATATGTACATAGCATAGCTTTTGGTGTCCTCCGTGCAGACAAGTGGCTACAGCAATCACACACACGCAAATGGAAGGTGGGTCCATGGCTGTTGAATGCTAACAGTACATGAGGTAGCAATGTTGACCGAGGACACATTCCCTCTGTACTAGTTACCCATGACACCCATCATATCATACAACAGTCCATGTGTTATGTATGTCATCACACATGTCCACCAATTGCAATACATACAAACATGGCTACATGACAGGCATGTAGGACCAACATACATGTACAATTTGTAGTGTGCATGCAGCTATCATGCATGTGCAGTAGCTGATGTATGTAACTCATTTGTGCCTAACTACAACATGCAGTTGCAATGCAGCCCCGTCATTGACACCTGTATATGTTGAAATACTGACAGTACGGTAGGATGTACATCAGGTATGGATGGATGTGTGTACATAAAGTGGTAATCCACCTGTGCAGATGGATGTTTGCCAGGGATGGCTCACAGGTGTGTCACACGCCATCCTACCATTACATGTGCAAACAGTACAATATGTTACTGTTACTTGACGGTGAAGACATAAAACCTACACAGCGGTCAGGTGTTACTGACTGTAAGTCACTTGACACCTGTAACACTTACATCCTCCCGTGTGCATATAGCAGCACAATTGCCAGAGGTAGCATTGATACACATAATGCGGCCAATACTGCTGCACGTCTGTCAGACATATCATCATATAGCAGGTGTATCATTCACAGTATTGCCATGTGTGTTTGCTTGTGTGACCATATATATGCCACATATGGTGGGGAATACATCCCAATTGTTACACACCCCTGTACACTGTTGTAGAGATCTGTACATACTGCAGTGTGGAAAGCATGACGTAGGCAGGGGTGGTGTGTGTATCACACACATATCAGCTATCCATATGTGAATGACATTTGTGGTCTCCGCAGTGTGTGTGTGTGTGTGTGTGTGTGTGTGTGTGTGTGTGTGTGTGTGTGTGTGTGTGTGTGTGCATGTATGGCTGTCTGGTGCATGGAGTGAGGGTGTATGCTACCATACAGAATACACAGGATCCCTAACCCCTCATGGTGATGCAGTCTACTACCCTGTTGATGCCATCGGTCTCAGCCGTACTGGCTACCTGTACATGTTCTTCCTCTGTGTCGCATCGTGTGGGTGCACAGTACTGTGAGGGTGATTACCACATAGGCAGAGTCCTCACCTCAACACTATGGAGTGTGCATTATAGTGTTGTTGACCCCGTGAGTGTGGGCATGTTCCTGTAATGTGACAGGGTATTACTGCTACACAGTGAGGCCTCATGCTATCAAGTGGCCTTTAACGTTGTCATCGGCCAGACCGCTGTGTACAATCCCAGCAACATGTCAACATACCTGTGATGTGACCTGGTAAGGATATCAGGTCTCTAGCCACTGTAGCCTATTAAACAGCCCACATGCTTCTGGATCAGTATATGTGTGGACATCTGTGGTATGTTAGCCTTTCCAACAGTCAGGCTGAGGCTACGTATAGCATGCTGATATTTCCATGCGTGCCTGTGAGTACTCCACAGTTACACATGGGAGACTGCAAACACTGCTACCTGTAGGCACATGCAAGTAGACCATAAGGAGTGAACCAGGGCATCATTAACAACATGCTGTTACTGTTGTTACTGAGACACATACTGTGAACATATACTACATGGTATGTATGATCCGTGTCAACAGTGCACAACTGATGTAATATACACTTCTCTCACTATTCTTACACAACTAATGTAATATACACTTCTCTCACTATTCTGTTCACCCTATGCATCAGACCATTTGAGCATGTCCCTGCACCGATGGTGTGGATGACAGGGATGTGGCACAGGCTTCATCCATATGCATAGGGTGATAATGTTTGCCAGGGGCATAGGCTGCACCAATGGATGACATCACGTGTGTGGGTAAGGGCCAGTGATCTGATTGGACATGTCTGTTCAGTATGCATGTGGGTGTTGTGGTGCCCTACAGATGTGTTTACTGTGTGCATGTATGTGTGCATACAGTTCTGCCTTTTGTGAGGCCTACACAGGGGTATTATTGACAGCTCCAGATTGTACAGACCAGGATGTACAGCTCACTGTGTCTGGCCATGGCCATGTGATCTGTGTCTGCCAGTGGTTGCATGGGCACTACCAGGCAGAGGTACAGATTGGCTACTGTCTGACGACACACGTCCGCTGGAACCGTGTCCATGATGGGAATGTCCAGGGCCACGTCCACGTGGCCTGCTGTGTCCTGGTGTGGACAGCGCAGCACCAGCTGCACTGCTACTGCTACCGGCACTATGGGAGCGGCCATGTGAGGTGGCACGCTCACGTTGACCTGCACTAGGTGGTGTAGCTGGCCTATGTCCATGTGGCCTACACCTCACTCCTACCAGATGTTCCAGCACAGACAGCTCACGCTCGCTGATTGCCATGCCACAGTCAAGGATTCCGACCATGTCACCCAATCACCTGTCCAGAACATCAGCAATCTGCTGTTGAGCATTTGCCAATGCCTGGATGTTGTTGTTTAGAGTATGGCTAGCAGCGATCTGCAGCCTCTGCCCTTCTCTGTTCTGACATTCAGCATGTGCCTGTGCTGTCATTACAGTCTGGAACATGCGTCTGGTGATACCAGCTGCTGTGCTCTGCCCTGCAGGTGCATGTCTGCCAGAGGTCCTCCTACAAGCAGCACTGGCCACATGCCTCTGTGGCACATCTGCAGTCATTACACTGACACCATGGTGTGGAGACACACCTTCTGTAGCCACCACATGTTCCTGTTCCACACTAACAGACGCTGACTGTCCTTCCTCTATGGCCACTGGTGATGCGGTATGTGTTGGCAGCAGAACTGTGTGCGGGGAAGTGGGGGACATAGCTGGGATGGCAACCATTGGCACAGATTCAGCCCCTGACAACCCTGCCTGTACCTCATGCATATGTTCATCACTGCTAGTATCTGTGGGGATACTAACATCAGATAGACCACAGGAGGGTAATGCACCTACATCACTTGTGAATGCAAAGAAAGACTCTAAATTACAATAGACAAACACACGGACACACACACAGACACACATACAGACACACAATGCATGTGATTTGACAGACGGCATGCAGCATGCATGTGATACAGCATAGAAAGACTCTATATTACAATAGACAAACACACAGACACACACATAGACACACATACAGACACACAATGCATGTGATTTGACAGACGGCATGCAGCATGCATGTGATACAGCATATGGCATGCAGCTCAGACATTAATAGTGTTAGTTAGCATACCTCACTGGGGTGCACACTACAGCAAGCAGGTGTCATATCAGTAGCCATGCAGTTCACACAATCATGGTAGTAAGCATGCATCCCCGTGATACACCACGTGGACCAGAACAGGTTAACAGTACACATGGCTGACATGAACTTGACATGTAATCTGCTGACGTGTGCATTAACATGCATACATGTCTGACACAATGGTGTCCTGACACATGTATAGCGTCATAATGGGCATCACATTGCAGTATTGTCTGTATGCCCTACAGATAGAATGCATGTTTAGCAAATGTGCATGAGCATGGAAGGGTAGTGTGAGCCATCTACATTGCTATACAGTGTGAAGTACAGACACTGTGCCATTGCATGGCATCATGAGGCATCTATATTGCTATACAGTGCATAATATGCACACATTGCATAGTCATAACTGCATGCATACCCATGACATAACTGTGGATTGTGACCCAAGATGCTGAGGTATATACACACCACACCATGCTGTGTCATGTGACAGGTCACTGGAAGACCTACAGATGACACCCCCGCACAACTACTACAGAGTCTTAGCTGCCTGGCAACCATGTCCACACATGGCAGACTTGTCAATTCATCATGTCCCACATGACATTGATGTACCACACACACAAGGTGCACAGTTAACGGTGATGTCCTACAGCAGCAAGGGAAATGTACAGTATCTGCGGCCTGATGTGGTGTCAATGTCTGTGGAAGCTGTACAGGTGACTACTGTCATGCTATGACACAGTCGTGATGTTCAACACATCTTATATGGTAGACTTAAGTGACACCTTCGCTAGCTGTGCACAGGCTTTTAGGATGTCCAGTGTACCACATCAACTGTATAATCAGTCAACTAAGACTATAATTGGACAATGTGTGGACAATGTGCAACAGGGTGTATACACATCACATCTACTATGTGGCTACATGTCTCTGGCCATCCCCCATGGCCATGTGTAAACATGTGTTGGCCAAATGTTTGTGATGGCCATCTGTCTCAAATGTCTGTGTTGTCCCATGTGACATACACCCACAGATGTCAGATTTGTCACCATCCACAGGCCTATGCAGACAACCGGTTGTATGTTTGGTATGTGGGGTATGTGTTATGGGATAGTGTGACAATATTTCAGCCAGAACACTACGTGTCTGGGACATGTCAGATGGCACATCACAATGTGTGCACCCATTGCAGGGGCATATAACACAATGGTGACTCCTGTGGGCTGCCCATATCCCAGCTCACTGTGTGGTACTGTTTGCATACCACATGTGTTGTTCCAATGTATAGTACATATGCCTACATTGTACAATACCTCCACCGTTGTATGCACAGCTGTCCACACATGTAGCAATGACAGATACTATGGTTTCATGTCGGTGTATCATTTTGTTTGTATATATTGCACATGGGTAGCCAGTGTGAATGATGGGTGATGCAACCTGTATATCGTGACTGGACCGAACATCAAGTGTACAAATGTTAACTGGCCACATAGTGAATAGATCTATGCTTTAACATGCCTGATACTGATGACAGTCTCACCTGCAACAGACTGATGTCTGTGCTTCATGCCAGAGGTACCTGTATAGGGGTGACACAGCAGTTTGAACATTATCCATGACTGTATGACTGCCACAAGGTGCACTGTGCATGTTAACACATTCACCTGTACAATAGCATATAGTATGCACATGTGTGCATACACAGGGTAGCATACTGTAGTATGCAGCATGTGTGTCAACATACCTTGCATATGATGTTACATTACATAATGTACAGTGAACATGCAACTAAATGAGTTATAATAGTCATATGTGCAGTACTGACTTACCAGGTTACTCCAGGCTCATTGGTTGGGAGACACCCACCTCCATGATGGCAGCTAGTGTTTGTGGATGCCTTTCTGAGGGTGTCCCCAGACTGGCCAGTAGCTCCTCAGTGTGTGTGAGTGGGGGCTGGGTTGATGGCCCACCACCTGTTCCACCTTGTTCCCTGGTGATTGCAGTGGCACGCTGTTTTGCATGTTGTATCAAGTCCGTGCAGTGTCTGTGCACCTGCTGGTAGGTGCGGTTATGGCCACCCACATCATTCACCCTCCTGTGGAGATCCTGCCACAGGTCATCATGCTGCTGGGCATGCTGTGGCACATGGCTGAACAACGCTTCATAGTTCTCATGGAGGTACGGGATGAGGACATCATCCTCCTGGTGACTGTACGCTGGCAGGAGTGAATGAAGCATTATGTGTAAGACATAATGATGGTGACAGGTCACAGTATCAGAGATGTACAGAGATACTGCTGCACATACATTTCTAGTAAATCTAGTACATCTGCACAGTTATCTTTGCAAATCATGACACTGACACGACTGACATGTTTGTGTCACACACATGTAACACCCGTTATGCATTGGATATCATCGCCATATATGTGTGTCACCTCATTACATTGTTCATACTCCATGTGAATGCTGTCTTGATGTGGACATGTCTGTTTGCCTGCACTGGTGTCCTTACCTATCTGCACATGCTTGGATGTGTCCATGGTGATGCTGTTGACCTTGATGCTGTGTATATGTCACATATCAACACATACACTGCCTTAATGGACTTGAGCAGTGACAATGCACACATACTCATGGAAACCTTTACATGCATGTGTTTTGCCATATACATCGACATGGCACTGTACAGCTGTTCAACATCCTGCCACGGATCGCCTGCGTTGCACATGTGATAGACATGGGACAATGGCTAGTCGGACGACATTCACAGGGATGGTTATCAACTATAGCATGTACGAGCAAGGTTTCCTAGCTGTATCCGACAGCCATTTTGCCACCGCGAGGTGCATCAGTGCCACATTACTGATCCAGACAGTTGATAATACATCTAACATGCGGTCATCACACCATGTATGGCAGAGATGACATGTGCAGCTTTGATGGACAGGGTTGCATGGTATGGTGGGAGTATGTTACATGTATGGCACTGGAATCTGTCCAGCATGTGGTGATCCTAGTAGTAGGACAGTGGCTGTCCATGACGTATGTCTTTCAGATCAGGATATGTACATGTAGCATGTCCAACATCATAGTGTAGCACATGTCTTTATGCAAGGTAGCCAGCATGCTGTATAGTGGAGGTGAGGATTGTGAAGGCTGGTATCGCCCATTCACGCATGGCCAATAGCCCTTGAAGGTGATATGTGATCCAATATTGGTCAACCGAGTGCTGAGTATGCCTGTCCAATGATCTCCATGCTCATGGATGGCACCCTACCATGACATGGGTGCCTCGTATGACTACCTAAGAGGCCTGGAGATGTCACCAACTCAGGGAGGTGAACTGCACAGCACCATCCATTACACAGTGTCCATAATGTTGACCACAGCCTAGGTGGTAGTTAATGAGTACAGGGATATTCACTTAGCGGTGACAATGCTGATATCATCTGTCAGAATGTGCACATATGTCACACACCTCACCCACAAAGCCCATTCTGTATGTTGTTCACAACACTGAGACAGCTATTGCTCATAGGTCATGGCCATTCACATCCCTACATACACAAATGCCTCGCATTTGTCTGTGTGGTATGGGCTACAATGAGGGGGGAGTACAACACATTAACCCTGTTTTACTATAGCTGTCACTGTTGTGATATGCACATGTCACTCTGGCACCTTTTGTAGTGTTGATTCTGTCAACAGGCCACTGGTAGAACACTCCTGTTACATACAAAGGAGCATGTAGTCAAACATCCGTACTGTCATCTACATCTGTACTGCTAACATCTACATTGATAATGGTTCATGGACTTGCAGACCATAATCAGCAGGGTAATAGTGCGGTGCCACCAATTATGACTGTCGTCATCACTTGTGGGTTGATATTATCCAACACTCTATCTGTATTGTATTTTCATGCTCAGCACTTGCTCAGAACTTGTGAGCACTTCATGAGCTACTGATTAATATAGCACCCATTCCACACCATTTCTCACAAGTACAATGTCTGTCCTTACATTTCCAGCTTGCTTACAGTACAACAGCTGTTGTACACACGTAACTCAAATATCTTGTGAGACATGGTTGTATATACAGGCATGTCCAACTGTCACGTACCAGTGCTATCGCCTGTCCATATGATGAATATGGCGTACATGTGGCAATAGAGCAATTGTCTCATGCACACAGTCAATGCTCACCTCCCAACATACAACACTACAGCCTGTGGGAGATGCACATATGCAGCCATGCTGGGGGTAATGCTGTCACCAACCCTGACTGAACCTGACAATCATGTGGGGATGTGTAACATTTGCAACACACCCCGCTCTTCACATAGTCTCACAAGATCTCCACCACCACAGACCACACATACGAATACAACTTGTGCCGTACCTCTCCATACTCTGTGTAGGCACCAAAGGCAGCCCCCATCACCAAACACAACAACAGTAACTTATAGCCCACAGACTCATGTGTGCCCATCACATACAGCCAATAGGATTTTATAACATACACAACACACCAGTCATAGGTGACTCTGTAGGCGGTCACACTGATGTCCCACTCAGCAGGCTACACAAGGCGATAGTCACTTACATCTTGCTGTTGGTTAACTGGTTCTGCAACATAACCTATGCACCCATGCCACACCTCACCAGGTACAATTTGACTGTCATTCTCCATGTTAGTTTGACTGCCCTGATATGCAACTTCACAGACTACGTGTGCAGGGACATGCAATAGCTCACCGGTCTTGTAGCCCTGAAGGTATGGGCCAAGCCCTGGGGAGCATTATGCATTCATCCAGACTTGATACCACTGTACAATGACTGACTGTGTCACTTCAACAGTTGCCTATGCTTCTGCTGTCATTCCACAGGCATCTGGTATCCGTCCACTTTGACTGACATGGTCAACAAAACACGATGCTTTGGCACAGATGACCTGCACCTGTCAGCCCTGGGTGTACAGATAACATGTAAGGCTCTTGCTGCTTCTATACTGCCTGTCTTGCACAGTTTCTAATAACATTCACCACCAGAATGGGAACAGGCAAGCAAAACATGGGGTCATGTGACGCAATGCTTGACATCTTCATCTCTGACGCACGCAGGCAAGTCACTCCTTATAATGGACCTCTTCAATATCTCTGCAATGACTGGGACCTGCCTCTAAGCTCTGCAGAGCACACCTGCAATGACAGGTTATACACAGACCACACCTTTCAGTCATGTAACCTGGACTGGCACACCCACAGCTGAGGTGTTCCCATATTCCACTATGCTGTACACACATCCTGGCTAGTTACTTAGCACAATGCATCAGAGGTGCTCCACGTGTAACTAACTGTGACCAGAACTGCTATACACATTGTAACATGCTATGGATTCAACAACATACCCCACAGTTACCAGACCTCATTTCTTGGTGTACTGGACAGTAGGGTTCAGACAGGTACTACTGATGTGAGACTGACACTACCCCACACTTAACTGGGATAGCCACTCATGTACTGACACATTAGGCCAATGCTGTCCAGGATTCATAACCTCCACTCGGCTGGATCAACCCATACACACCACCTCCAAGACCAACAATATCCTAGACATGGACACTACCAACATGTGACTGATGTTCCACACTTGGGGTTGTCCCCTCATTGGTGGATTCCGAATATATGCTAATCACCCTTGTTATCCACATCCCGGCACCACACCCTTCATGGCATACACAGTACAAGAGGACTACAACGCCTACTACAGACATCTTATGACAGCAGTAGTTAACGTCATGGCACCCGTGCAGATGGACAATGCACATACAAACACTGAAACATACCCCAGTGCACTTCATTAGCACATACACAACTGCATGGATCATGCTATTCCACACAGAGCCATGATGGTACCCACCAGATAACGGACGCCACTCTGGGGGTCCAGTTCCATGGACATAATTTACAACAACAGGTGGAGGCTGTTGCAAAGTGGAGTACAATCCCATGGGTGGGGTAGCTCACTGGTCAGCCTCAGTAGGGCTACGGGATCCCTCATCACATACTCCGAACCTAGCTACGTAAACATTACTGTGACACATTCCAGGGTGTACCACAAGGCATTATGGAGGTATGTCAGTAGTCAATGGCAATACCCACATCTGCTCTTACATACAACAGTTACTCAGGAACATTACAGAACCAAGTGATGTTGGCAAGATGCTGGCGGGTGGGTTCAATGCTAACATTACACCTTCTCACTCCCTAGAGGGCCACAATCCATGCAGGAACATTGCTGTGTCCCTGTGTTCACAACTACACAGTACTAACCTGCACTCTATAAGGCCGGGAGCACTGACTCCATGTGACCATCCAACATCCCAGTATGTGATTTACACAAACCTCTGAATGACATGTTCCCCACTTGGCCACAATATTCAGTAATAGCCTTGTATCAGACATTGTGGCCCCTGAATAGCACACAGCAACAGTTATCACACACAGGTGGTGCCACAATGCACGAGAGGGACTATTGCCCTATATGCCTGACTGGATTGTTCTGCAAGGCTATGGGGCACATCATCATGGAAGTCATTCACAGAGACATTGGTGGGCTCCGGTCCTTTGATGCCACCCAGGTTGGACTTGCTAGGGCCATAGCATGGCTCCTACACCTGGTGGACTCCTTTGATACAGTTACCAGGGTAGTTGATGATGGTAAGGGGGTTCACACAGCCTACATTGTCCTCTCATTGGCTTTCAGCACCATTCTCCATTCTGCTATTGACAACATACACATCCACCTGCACATCTACCCCTATGTCTCAGGATGTTATGCAAAGTGGCTAACGGACAGGACACACACAATGAGGGTAGCATACCATAGTACCTACTGTATTTTAGTTACACTTGGCATACCACAGTCCTCAGTCATAGGACCCCTCATGTTCGGTATATGCTTCCCTGAGGTACAGGCTAGCACAGAGGGACTTTCCCTGACTAGCTTTCCAGACAACTGCATACAAGGCACCATGATTGATCCACAAGCTGATACTGACTCCCTCCATAAGGGTGTCACTGTGACGGATACCTGATATCAATATCATGGCCTCAAGCTGCATGACACAAGGTGCATGAACATCCCCTTTGCATTGCACCATTCACCCACTGACTATCACATAGGTGGTAGTCCTCTACATACATGTCACATTGTACGTGATCGTAGTACACATGTATGTCGCACCCACTCCTTTGATAACCATATTGCCACTGTGGTGTGGATATCCTTCTACGTGGCCACACTTATCTGTACTGGGTTTGTAGCTGGAACATAGGCACCCATTGTACCTCTGAACTCCAGACGTATACACACATTTAAGGGTACAACACCCCATTTAGGGTGTACCTTACAGAACAGCTACGGCTTTACATACCACAACATTAACACGCCATGACGGTTGACGTATGCGGAAGAACTACGGACACCATGTCTGTACACATTTGCATACTACATATTCAGGGGTGACCTCTGCTGAACAGACAGGGCCCATGTCCACAACAATATTCATGGATATACTCCACATAAGCAACATAAGCAAAAGCCACTGTGAGCAACATGCTCATGGATATGTGCACACACGCAATGATGAGTGGGATGTGCTTGAGGGTTACATTCCCAAACCAGGCACTCACCATGCTTTGGAACATGATTCCTATGTACATCAGGCAGGGTCACTCAGTAGCATTGTTCATGTGATACCTCACTTGGTGGATGGGAGACACGCATGTACGCCAGGGATCACTGCAGTGGCTGTACTGTGCAGAGGTGCAGGTAACACATGGCTCTGCTGATCACAGACAGGACATTACCTTAGAGAGGTGCCGCTGGTGTAAACACTGTAGTTGGGCTTACACATAGACTTGCCAGACTGCATAGTACCCCACTATGAACCTGTGAAGCTATTACATGTCCTTTGTGCATGGTTAATTGACTACCTCTTCCATTTAGATTAGCTATCATGCTGTACAGTGTCCCGTGACTACAAGCCATATGTATCCTGTTATTGTATATTGTACATGCCAATAGATGATACCTTTGGTATGCATGATATGCCTGTTATTCTGTGTAGAATATCTGCCATATCTACCTACAATACTGTACATTACATATAATTTACATATTATCCCATAATGCAAAGCATACTTGCACAGCGGGACCACCTTAGACATGTCATTGTCATTATATGCACATACACATGCCTACTGTGACAGTATATCAACATATACTATTCCCTGCTATGGCACTTACTTGTTGGACATACCCTACCACTGACGGTGGGTGGTATGGAATTGTTCTGTTTAAAGCCCTCATGTAGCATCCCTTTTGGTGTCTGTGATGTTTACCTTGTGGCCCACTGCAGGACACACAATTTCTACAAGTGTTACTATGCTCAGCAAGACATCACTACATAATACCTTTTCCCACTTTATGCATTGCGGACACTTTTGTTTAAAACAAAACAGGCTATACATACACTAACATAATTAATACAAAACAGGCTATACATACACTTACATACTGAGTGTTCTACATACCTTGTTATTGTTACGGACTTTCGTAACTATCTCTCTTACACTGTTTAAACAGTTCTATGGTATGAGCATACGGTTTGAATGTCTGGCAAGTCTTCCTTATATACGTCGATACCTGTAACGTGGTTTCCTGCCACCAATCGGTGTTCCTGAGTGAATTATTACTTGCACATCAGCTGTGCAGCTACTCCATTCACCAATTACACGGCAACAGTGGGGTATAATTGAATTCTCCACTTGGGCATTGCCCATTTGCCCTACCTTCATGGAGACGGCCTGTATTATGTTTTGTTGTGTGTAATTGCAACTGCTATGTATAGAGACAGGGACAGTTTGGATTCATGTCCCCCGTGGATTGTGTGTGATGGCTAGAGTATGTGGCTCTACATGTGAGCGTACCTGTCATCCCAACCGTCTGATAAGGGACTATTGCAAACAAAACCTGTAACATTGCCATTTGTTCCATTATACAACGGCTACGATTTCACATGGCGCCTTTAAAATGTGTCTCTCACAAGGTATGCTAATGCTTCTGCAGATGTAATTGACTGACTGGATGTTTGTGCTGTAATTACAGTCTGTATTGCTATAGTTTCATGTGTGGGGGATGTAGGTAAGTGTGCGTAGCATATACAGGTATGTGGGGCTTGCATTTCTACATATTCCATATATGTGCGTGGGCTCCTTCCCTAATTAAAGACCTATCAGTTAGTAGACCTTTGTTATGGGCTTATACATTGGGCCATTGTTAATTGGTTTCTATATAGTATGCAGGTGAGGTTGATACTTCCATACCTCCGGAATTACAGCAATATGTAAAAGGATGTTACTAAATGACAGCTGTCCCGTGTATTTCTGTCCCAGATATTTGCACTCATTGCACTCATTGCAGTTGTGTTGGTAACTGAACCTCTTTGGCATGGGTTGCCACCTTTTCAAATGGCCATTGTGGGACACTTGTGGGACACACATCAGTGTTTACACGCCGACACATACCCACGGTCAGTACACAGGATAGCACATACTTTTATCCTCAATACATACTTATTGTTGTAGGACTTTGGCTACTTATCATATTGCATGTAACATTTACTTTTCTTACATACAGGCATAACTATTTAATGCAACTATTACATGATATATGGGACATAATAATGTCCTACAATCTCAGACATTTGCCCTTTTTAATGTTTTATGTCAGGACACAACTGCCCAGGGAGGGGTTGTCCCTCCTAATGTGGGACAGGTGGTACCCGTATGCCTACAGCTAGCTATAACCACACCTACCGTAATGATCTACCTCTGAGTTGCCACTAACAGACACATGATGCAGACACACACACACACACACACACACACACACACACACACACACACACACACACACACACACACACACACACACACACACACACACACACACACACACACACACACACACACACACACACACACACATTACAGTCACACGGACACACACATGGCACCCTCAACACACACATACACAGACTACGGCAATCACAAAAACAGTTGAACACAGTACCTACGTGGACCGCAACACCGGCAGAGGTATCTAAATGTCCCTTCATATCATGATAATATTACTCGTGGTTCTAGTGTTCCGGTACTGTGTTCTTTTGGTCTTTCAGCCTCGTGGTTACGCGTGTCAGTATGTGACACATTCCATAGTTGGCGGTATCCTATTTATTTATACCTCCATGGTTGTGTACATGTCATTGATCTATCTATATATTTGCAGATATCAGTGAATCCATATATATCAACATATATCTCTCTATCACCCTTTCTATCTGTATTATATATATATATATATATATATATATATATATATATATATATATATATATATATATATATCTCTGACAGAGAGAGTGACAGGCAGAATACACCTTCCATTGTGTACTTGTCAGTGTATACTGTTTCCTGGACTCCGCACGTTTGTGTTTGAACCTGTCACATTACACACCTGCCATAGGTACATCTTGGCTACCATAGTGTTAGGTGATTGTATACATGATTGCGTGTTCTACTCCTGGCAGTGGTCGTTTTACCCTTCAGAGCAGGCACTGTTAGTACAGGGGTGAATAATGCTGGTTTCACCTGTTCTGGACATCATTGACCGTGATCTGCGTGATATTCAGAGAAGCTTAGCCCTGTTTCGCGCATATCCATATAGTCATATTTAAACGATGCTTACCAGCACTGGGCAACGCATATTCCCGCTAATGTGTGCTAAACATGATCTGATGACCTGCATCCGACATGCATTATTCTTGCCTTCGGGATTACATTACATCCCTTGCAGGACATGGGACCGGGAACATGCATGACGGTCACTGCATTTACCACTTGGGCATCTGGGATTTGTACACGTGTTATGGCATTTTGTATATGGAGTATACTACGGCTGTTACTCCATACTGCAATCACATGGGTAACTCAGTTAGTTTACATATGGATGAATCCAATTAATGGTATGTCCATGTGATGTTTACTGGATGTGCTCCAGCATTGGGTATGCATATCACAGTGAGCCACACACGATAATGTGCTACACCTTCAAATGACCATAGGTGGAGCATGCTGGGGTGATGGATACCTGTCATGGGTACACCCCATGCCTTGACACGACATCCATGATTACATTATGTGGAGACCCTCATTAACGCAGCAAGGAAACTGTGCAGATTGTGTGGAGAACAGTGCTTACACACATGTGATCCCATGATTGCCTCTGCTCCACTGAGCAACAGTTGGTTACTCGATGTTGTGGCGACAGCAGACACTGTTTGCCTTGTTTGGTGTATGGCCTCTGACAATCGGGCATGTACCTACCGATGTACCTAGGAACCTATACACACAGCACCAACATGTGCTGATAGGTGCATGTACTGTTCAGGTGTTGACATTCCTTGTTCCAATAGGTGTTGTGTGTACAATGTTTGAGGGATGCCTATGTAGGATTTTCACAGTAGGCCACCTATACATTACAATTTACAGGTGGTCATGTGTGTGTGTGCCATCCATTTTACTGTGTGTGCAGGTGGAGAGGTGTGTCAGTCTGTGGGGGCCTACACTGTCAGAGTATGTGCTATACGTTCCTTCTTTGCCAAGACATAGGCATATTGGGCATGCCTCCATCTGCCTACTGGGGCTGGCACAGGGTGTCCGTGGTCTGAATCCCTCTGTGTCTGTGATGGCCTTGGCAATTGCAGTGGGCTATGAGGGCCTTCACCATTTTGTCCCTGCTGCAGCTGTTTCTGCAGGATCATATTATGTAGCATGGCACATACTATGAAGATGTGGGCACACGTGCCTGGAGAGTACTGCAAGGCTCCACCAGATGTGTCCAAGCAACGGAACCGTGATTTCAGCATACCGAACACATGCTCTATGATGATTCTGGTTTGTGCGTGTGCCTCATTATGGCGTTCTTGCATGGGTGTGTGTGCATTTCTGATGGGAGTCATCATCCACGGCTCCAGTGCATAGCCAGCATCCCCCACAAGGTGGCCATGTGGGATGTCCCCCCTGACAAATACCTGATACAGCTGTGAGGCATGTCAGATATGGGAGTCATGGTAGCTTCCAGGGCTGGCAGCACACACATCCATGATAATTCCCTGGGCAATGCACATGACCTGGCAGTTGATGGAGTGGAATCCCTTGCGGTTTATGTAGCTCCTACCATGCTCACCGGGTGGTGACTTGATATGTACGTGCGTGCAGTCTATTGCACCCAGTACCTCCAGGTAGTGTGCCACATGGTGGAAGTGACAAATATTGCTGGCCAACTCCTCCTGAGTTTGGTGGAAGTATATATGCTCATTGGCATGTGGTAACATGGCATCCAGGAACTGATGTAGTACCCTGGATGCTGATGCCTGTGAGATCCCCATTATATCTCCAGTTGGCCTTTGAAAGGTACCTGTGGCTAGTATTCGCAACCTTACACATACCTTCGTGTCCACTGGGATGGGTTCCCCTCTGTTGTTTCTGGTTCTCAGGCATGGCCGGCATATCTCAACTATTTGCTGTAAGATGTCCCTGTCCACCCTGTAATGCTCCACTATCTCCAGATCATGTAGCCCCTGGTAGGTTACCCTTGGTCTGAACACTCTTCTCCTCCTCTGTGGCCTGCGGTGGTTGTCAGCATCGTCCTCCACAACACCGTCCGTCTCTAACACATGGTGATGAATCACAGCTATGGCAGCTCCCAACATGTACATTTTAAAAGTTCCCCGTGTGTTTACACCCATGGTGCAGTGTTTGGGAATACACAGGTGTGTGTAGGGTGCTTTCACACTTTATACTATTGTGCTGTGAACACCGATGATGTCATAGGGTGTGTATGTATGATCGTAGCTACAGGGTATCTTATGTGTTTTACTACAGGAACTACTATTGTGGTGCCTTTGGTGCTGAATTACATTTGGCTGGCGTGGATTACCTCTTGCCCTTCCCTTTACATTTCTTCACGTTTCGCCTACCATTTTCTGGCATGCATCCTGCAGCCTGCTTTCATTTGTTCTTTCCTAGACCTGGCTTATCTTGCATAATGTGTTCTATTGCCGGTCTACTGTAGGTTTGCTTTGCTCTGCTATGACAGTTCCCTTTTCTTTGCAATCCAACACCTCCCCTATCCTGTTTTGCAGGTTTCTGCGAGCAGACTTGTCAGCTGCCGTTGATTGCCCGCTGTGAGTTAATAGGTGTTAATTGCTCAGTTGTACTCCAATTAACCTACTGTGGCATTTCCTTCTTTTCTTCCACTGACCTTCCTGTTTGTGCTATGGTTTGCGGTGCATGCATCCACTTACCAGGTTTCAGGCACATTTTCATCCCCGTACACATGTGCTTTTGGGCACCATATGTGCTCTCAGCTAAACGATGCTATACCTACCTCCCCACCCTTGTCCTGCAGCTTTGCTTAGCAACGGCCAGGCCAGATTTGCATTGCTCCAATGTGCTTACAGCTACGGTGGCACACCCCACTGCTGATGTCATGTATACCTCTGAGACACTCCTTGTTGTTATAGCGCTGCGCCGTATGGTACATCCTTAATCCAGCGGGACATTTGTGATTCAGTATTACCTGCCTCATTTGCATGGCATTGGCTACTAATTCATAGTTACTGCGCCAAACACTGTCACAGACCCTTAGCAACCCTTGCAGCTTGGTTGTGGTGTACCATGCATACCACTGAGTATTATGGTGAAATCCTGATTTGTATTACATTGCTATGATAGTATAGTCTAGTATGAACCTATTGCGATTTTATGACATTTGTATATATTTTCTTTGTGTTCCTGCGGTTGTACTTTGCGTTACTGTGGACATGACATTAAATGTTTTTTTTTAGGTGTTGTGCATCTTTTCTTATGCCATTGGCTGTGTATTTAGCCATTGGCATATGTTAACTTTGTAATACATGAGTCTGGTCCGCTTCCATAGCTCCGATGTTCTGTTTGAGAAAATGTAAACCGTGTTTTTTGGTTTACATTTCTGTGGGCTTACGCTACGCCTGCACCACTTAATGAATCACTATGTAGCTTCATTTGCATGGTGCGGCACAGCACATGGGGTGATTAGCATACCTAAGCCGAGAGCTGTGCAGTTTTGGCATATGCCGGTAGTGCACGTGGAACTGGATCATACCTGAATCGCTCAGCGGCCGTATTTGGTGTTATACCACCTACGCTACGCCTGCACCTGGCGCAAGCTTCATGAATCCCGGGGCTGGTATTTTAAAAATATTCCTTCCTACTGCATACTGATTACTATCTACATATAAATAATTACACATATTGCAATTCAAACACTTGACCATCCCACATTTGGAATCAGTCAGTTTAGTACTATTGAGTTTAGACTGGAAATAATTATTAAAACTCTTACCCCTTTTTTGAATAAATTTTGGCCCATTTCCAATTTTATCTGCCAACTCTTCATTGGTTCTAAAGATACTCCAATTCCGAATTAAAACACTCGTTATGGCTTTAGAATCAACACTATTATGTATAGCCATAGAAACATTAGCATCATATTTTCTATAGTTACTTATATTTTTACTTTGATTTAATCTAGATCTCTTCTCATCTTCACATAATTTATCTATATGAGCCTTAGGGTAACCTCCTTTTAACATCTTATTACATAACTGACTTGCTTCTTCTTCAAAATCAGTATTTTTCACGGTTAAATCACTTATTCTCTTTAACTGACTTTTCACTATATTCAATTTAGTATGTTCAGGATGCATACTAGTATAATGTAAGTACATATTATTTATATGTAGATAGTAATCAGTATGCAATAGGAAGGAATACTGTTAAAATACCAGGTCTATTTAACTGATGGTATATAAGTTTGTCATTTTTACAAAGTTATTGTCTGAAGAAGTCTCGTTGTTAAGAATTGGAGATGAAAGCGCTTACCATTGGAAGAATAAAGGATTACTCATTGCTTCTGTTGCCTTACTTTGTTTTTTTCTTGTGGAGATGGAGTATTTGCTGCTTTTTTAGAGAATATATTTCTGAAAACTTAGATGGCAAAAAACAACTAGTACCTTGAAGACAAAAAACATCAGCTAGAAAGTATCATGGACTGGATACAACAGGGTGTGGAAGCTGGCTTCAGGCACTTGCTTATTTATTTTAAACAGTCTGTTATTCTAGTTATTGTCAGCTTGTAAAATACTTGAAAGTAAGGAATACACATCTGTAATAAAGATAAAAGTCTAAAAAGATGGTGGATAGTCTCAAATAAAAATTCTGAAGATGAGGGATAGTAATATTTCAGAGATATTTGGGGAGATGAAACAAAATGCCAGAAAAGTGACAGAGTTCACAAATTGAAAGGATTCAAGCATTTCCACTAGCAATAATTCCACCATTCAATACATAGGCAAATATCTTATTAGTGAAAAAATATATTTATTGAAGTTTGGTAATGGAGATGAAGTGACTAAACAAAAAAAAGGTCATTTTCAGGTGTTGCATTGGCACAAGTCAAAAATATAAATGACTGAAATTCAAAACAGCTTCATAGGGCCAACAAACACTCTCTGGCATCCTGCTCTCATTACACCAAAATATAAATTCCAGCTAGGCTCCTGAGATGAAATTATCCCTGGGTCAATGTCCAACCAGTTCATTACCTCACAACACCAAGGTATTGAGTCAGAGTTCTGTATACCCAGGTAAGATAATTTTAGGTTTTAGTGATATTGAGTGTAGTGTGTTATAATGCAACTTTTAAGAATAGATTTTATAAACTTGTGAATGAGGGACAATAGTGTCTGAAGAAGTTATTAATAATTTTATGTGACTTATGACTAAAGGTTTTATAAAGCTGTGACTGAAGGGCAATATTATCTTAAAATGTTGTATTTCTTTTGTTAACAATACTGCTCATAAATGCTAAGAAAGAGTTTATTGGTATAGTCGTTTGTCACTTTTTGTTGTTGTGCTTGCCTATATATTAAAACAATTGTGTGTGTGTGTGTGTGTGTGTGTGTGTGTGTGTGTGTGTGTGTGTGTGTGTGTGTGTGTGTGTGTGTGTGTGTGCATTCACCCCAAATGGAGAGATAGCTAAGTACGTAGGTAGACAGATAGACACATAGATTGAAAAGACAGATTATAAATGAAGACTAGAGTGTTTGGCTTAGTGTGCCTACATCCTAATCATGCACAGGCATATTCTACCTAATCCATAAACTGTGAAGCAGAGAGGAAGCAGCAGCTAATGTGTCTTAATGACTATATCATACATTTGCATTTGTGAAAGAAAAGAACTAATGAGCTGTTACAATGATGTTGAAAGGTATGTGTACATCATATCAGTTTGACTTATTTGCATCAATTATTTCATTATTCTGTTTTTATACTGTTTGAACTCTCCCACCATACAGATAAATATAGCTGTAGATTAAAACTTGTGAAAAAAAAAACTTGTATTGTCATGTTAACAATTTCATTTTCCAGTAAAAGAAAAGAAACATAAAGGTAAATATCATACAATGTAAGAATATTCTTAGCATTGTAACTTCCGTGACACAGACACCCCTAAGAAATTATTGCTTTTGTCTGCAAAACACTTTTATAAACAAAGAAAAATATTGCCAGTTAGCTGACAGTTCTAATTTTCATCTATTAAATCTAATTTTGCAATTAATTTTTCTTCGAATATTTTATCACAATGCTTATTAGGTTTCTGAATAGTAATATTTTAGTCATTATTTATGCTAATTACTTTAGGGAAAGAAAGATGTCTGTATCTTTTTAATAACAAAATCTTAATTAGCATATTTTCATTAATTTGACAAGTGAATAATTTACAAACTCAGTAATAGTCAGAACACATTCTGCAAGAAAAGACATTTCCTAGAGGTATAGTTTGTCCTTTTTTCCCCTTTGGAATCAAACATTAGCTTTATTGTTTTTATTACTACTGCACATAGCAGATATAATAGAATTATTGTCTCCTAATGACCTACTTATCATCATAATGGATGGATATATGTATAATTTATTGCCTCATAGAGTAAAAATGCAGCCTTGCTTCCTTGTCTATTATTTTATACATGAACTTCTAATAATTAACCAAATTTTTGATTTATGATCCATTGAAGTGAAGCCTGGTCAATAAACTGACCATTTTAAAATTCAGATCATACTAAGGTAGAAATATACACTGGTCAATAGATCTGAGTTTGCCACAGGATAAATATCATGTTCAGATTTGTTGCATAAAGTTATTTGGACACAAATGCTATAATGACACCTTCTAGGCATTGTGTCATTGCAGGGAGGGTGGGGTGGTCTATGGTTACAGTGCTTTGCCTTACAAACACAAGGTGCAGGGTTTGAGTCTCACAAGGGATCATTGGCTAGGCTTAAAATGGCTTGCAAGAGCAGTTAGCTTAGTACTAACCTATGAACCTACATCAAAACATTACTTTGCTCATGATTTGAAACTGCTCAAGATTCTGATTCACATTTCAAACTCCTTTTAATCACTAACATTACACAAGTTTCACTCTCAAATGATAGATGCAAATGCAGCTGTCCAGGGGTGGGGATTAATACTAAATAGCCATGACTGCTTCTCCAGAACCGTTCCCTTGGTGCCTATATAGTGGTGGTAGAGTGATTCAAGATATATCTCTCTTTCTTGTAAATGAATTTAAAAAAGGGTATGTCATCTTTTGAGACCAATCACCTATTCATTCTTATGACAGGAGCAGGGGTCTTAGTGTTGTCGGGGTTAAGTGCTGTGAATCCACCTCTGAGTGAGTGTGTGTGTATATGTGCGGGTGTGTGTGTGTGTGTGTGTGTGTGCACGTGTGTGTGTGTGTGTATTTTCTCTCTGTCTATCTTTCTGTGTTTACTGGGAGATGCTTGCGCATATGTGTTTGTAAGGGAAACACTAGAGAAGTCACTCATAACTGTGCAGTGCTAGATTCCGAGACATGTTACTGAGATGCTAATGAGCTCTTGCTCTATGCAATTGTCTTGTCTCTGTGAATCACATTATAGTGGCAGTGTACTATTGGGCTCTGGATACTTGACCACATAGCACTGGTGACAATATGCCTTTTGAATTCAAGGCAAAGAGTTTAAATGCTATTAAACTGGCAACATTTTTCTTAATGTCCATAGTTTTCCAGTGAGATGGTGAAGCTGGAAAGACAGGATCAGTTCATGAATCTAAAATGTTTGTCCAGTGAACAGATAAAATTATGGTGTACTATAGTTATGATATTGATTTATGCTTCACTGCAGTCATCAGTTTATTTAGTAACTATTATAGACATAACTGAATGCTGAAAAATCACCAGTAATTCCACTTGCTTCCTAGTAAAGGCTAGAAAACAGCACCCTGTTGATTCTAAAAGACTCTCTATGCAGCTATATCTCATTTGACAACCAGTAAAAATACCTTGACCATATTCTTGCACATTGTCATTTAGACTGTACACTAAAATGTTTCCAACAGAGTGAAATTACAAATAACACAATAAAAAATAGTCACATACCTTCCCTAGAAACTCTAGCTAAGAATATTCTCATACCTAAGCTAGAACACAGCCTTTTTGTCATTACTCTCCTCGCAGCAGGAATTATTCAGATTTTGCAACCCACTTAAAATAAAACAGACCACTTTGTATTTATAGTTAAGCCCCTAATGCTTCAATGGATAATTCTAACAAATTCTACTGCTTCTTAGTCCATAGAACAGGAATCCTGCTCCTAAATACCTTACTATAAAAATTCTCAAAACAAAGACTGCCACCACATAAAACTAGCAATAAGGATAGCTGATTTCTCTGTAAGGAGCAACAGGGCTGACTTCCCTGGATCTGTTTGGGAAAAAGCCTTCTCAAAGATATGGCTCACTTCACAGATGCAAATTCCAGGGTGTTTGAAAAAATGCAGAAGGAATTTAAGATGAAATTAAAGAAACTGCTATGAAATGACAGCACAGATAATTGTTTAGAGACTGTGGGTAATTATTTAGTTCACCTGACACTGTTAAAATACCTTAAGTTCGCCAATGGCATTGCATCTGTGCTGATTGCTTTGAAATATAGTATAAGTACGCTAGTTCTTAGTATATAGATCGCATGTGTTACTTTGTATGTTTCAAACAAATTACCAGCTATGAAGTATATATCAAGGTGCTACCTTTGAACATAGCAGATATTTCCACAACACGTTTCTACTTATGTGTTAATAACTACTCAATTGACATTTTTTAAGTATTAAATGAATATTTCACTTTTTTTTGTACTCTGTGACTACTTTATTGCTTTCTGTAATCTGTGAATATTTATTTCACTGGTGAGATGTGAGTGTCTTACTTCACTAGGTTTTGTAAATGCTTAATTTTTTATTTTCTGTAATATATGAATGCTCAGTTCACTGTTGCACAAATTGTAAGAACTCTATAGCTACTGTCTTCCTATCCTACTCCCTTACCTTGATATTGTATACATTGTATATATTTTTATGCAATGCTAAAGTCTTTTAGCCATAATTACTGTTAAATATTCAGTCGAACATGATACATGATACACAGGGACACAATTGGGTTTGATTGCATGACTAGGCTTATAAAAGACATCATGATCATTAGCCTAGTATATACCTATGAACCTATGAAATTTGGATTGAAAGTCTGTAGATTTCACTCCAATCTCCTTGGCAGAGATGTTTGCACTAAAAGATTTTTGCTCGAGATCATATTAAATGTTTTGCCCTGACTGGGAGATCCTTTCAAATTATTAGTTTTACCTGGACTAGAGCAAGCAGAAATATTTTCATACACTTTTCTGTCTCTACTTAGTTTTCCATTTTTCTTTATTAATTGTGCTCAAGACACATCTTTCACTCAAGTGTGGATTGAGAGATTTAGTACTCAAGATGTCCACAAATAAAGCAATCTAAATCATTAATATTGTTTTCAAGTAACATATTCCCTGGGATTCATTAACACCTGCACTAAGTATGCACTAAATGTACACTCTTCTGAGTGAACAGGCAACACAAGTATAACTCACACCTTCTTCCTTCTAATTTTAGTTTTCCTCCTGATTTTCCTGCAGCTTTGAATACTGGGGGGGGGGGGGGGGGGTTGCATAAAGGTTACCACAAAGTGTAGACTACATGTACAATTTAGTGTAATCTTTCTGAATGACTAGAAAGTACAAAAAATGTGGTAGGGATGTTCTTGAATACAAATCGTGTACACTTAGTGTACACTTAGTGTAGGTGTTATGGAATCTAGCCCATTGCCATTTGAGTTGTGCCTTTGCAGAATCTTGATCACATCCAGACCTGTGATGCACTCAGACTTTCATTATGCTGCCTAGGGATACATCTACCAACAATGACATTTAATACAGGCAAATCTCAACATTTTGTGCAAGAGTGTAGAACACAACACCATCATCTTTCTACTTTGCATCACCTTTAAAAATTCTGGTCCTGCAAGGAAGTGTCATCTTCCCCAAGGAAAAATGAAGTTGGCTATATGCATTCAACCTTTGTGCTCCATGATGTGGCTGCAGCACACAGATAAATAGTTTGTTTTTAAAGCTGAATGTTGAAGGACTGTTTAAGAACACACACACACACACACACACACACACACACACACACACACACACACACACACACACACACACACACACACACACACACACACACATACACAAGCACACACATACACACAAACATCTATACACAAAGTCATGAACTTGTTTTAGCTGTCTGATATAGTGGTATTCATTAGCTGATGAGTGCATAATTTTGAACAAAATATACTGTGGATTTTAAATGTATTTTATGCAGCTTTTCCTTGTTGTGAAACAAACATATATAGCTAAATACTTTTCATCATTAAGAATTTCCTGTTTTAAGTGCAAACTTATAACTGTGACTCAAGGAACTATGAAAAAGAAAGCTTGGCTGTACAAATAAAGTAAGACATTACAAAACTCACTGTAATGTGATTAAGCACATAGATTCCTTATTCACTGAATCCCCTAAAGTATTTTTTTTTCTTTTGCACAGGGGCAATCCACCTTAAATTTCCAATATCCTAACTCAAAATATTGGCATGAAGTCATATCTTGGCATGAGGTTAACAGCCTCAGTTGTTGAAGCTGAACTTACTGTGACCTGGAAACCATCTTTATATTTACCACTTACCAGAAACACTACCAAGAGTATGCAGAGCTGTAGCAGTCAAACATAGGACAGCATTTATAGGGAATTCCTTTTACAAAGCTGGGACAGATGTGACACTTCATGATTACTAAGCAAAACATGAATGCCAGAAATGCAAATAAATCAGGGAACTGCAATGAGGGCAGATTGCCCACCTTTAGTAAGTGGCCACAAGCCAGAGAATACTCTTGTGTTCTTGACCATTCACCATTCACTGCCTTCCAGTCCATCATGTGGCCTGGTATATTGTAATGTTCAGACATTTGTGGACATCCCAAAAATACCTGATATGGTATGATGTGCTCTGTTGTTTCTGGACTTGTTGGTTGTGTGTCTCTGGTGTGCTGTTCTGTTTTGGAATGTTTTCAGTGATTGCTGCTCCCTTTTGTGTCAGTCTCTGTGTACCATGACATTGTCTGTGTGCCTCTGCCTTAATATTTTGAGAGAATCGTCAACTGTTGTGGTGGAGATCACTTATTTGCATTCTACTCTGAGATCATACAAGCCAGTGGGCAAAGAGAAACTACCCTACCAGCACTGTTCACAATCTGAAACACATAAACCGCTGCTACCAGATGCTGCACTGACCAAACAGAACCTTAAAGCACACCAAGAGCCCTAAAATCCAACATAACTCAACTAACACTGCATATCAATACAATATTACACTAACTGACTGTAGAATTATTAACCAAATATCCAAATATTGCAATGTATAACATTCTTCACAAATTCTGTGTTTGATTATTTTCTATACATGCACGTTCAAATGTACACATAAATAGCATACACATATTCACGCCTAATTAACAAATGAAGCAATTCAATGAATCATGATATAATAATATTTATAATTTGGTGACATTTCAGCTTTTGCCAGATATTACTATTTGCATATGTATTGTATTTATTTTCAGGAAAATCTCAGCACATATTTGTACATTCCTATATGTTCCATAGATGTTCAAGAATTATCTGAATGTACTACCAGTAACAGAGTTCACATTTTTTGTCAGCATTACAACTCGACCTCTCCATGTTTCTGTGCCAGCATTTACACTGCCATCTACAACTACACCTACAGCTCTCTCTCTCTCTCTATATATATATATATATATATATGTGTGTGTGTGTGTGTGTGTGTGTGTGTGTGTGTGTGTGTGTGTGTGTGTATCTATATCTGCATCTGTATCTGTACTTATTTATCTATACTTTAAATATCAAACACAGTTCATTTCTCTAATGCCCATCCTTTCAGAGCACATAATTAGTTTTAAAGCTAAAAATCTTCAATATGTAGTAATATGACAGTTTTAGAAAACATGTCTATAATAATGCATTACTTTATTTTCAGGAGCTCACTCCACTTGTGTGCAGAGTGGCTGATTAGATGAGCAGCCCCATTATTAATGAATGCAGATTACAGAGGCATAAAATGTCTGCTTCAGCTATTTCATTCTGGATCTGGTGTGACTCACCCTATCATTAAGCATTAATCATAACTGAAGATTACATCACCTACATTAGTCTTCAGTACAGACATGAACATGACTAAGGTGCTTTATATATTAACATTCTAGCCTCACTGCTTTTTTCCATTATGCTAACCAATGGTTAAGCTAAGATGACTTCATGTTTTAAGAACATATAGGATAAACCCAATAAAACTAATACAAAATATATATCAGTATATATTATGAGACACAGTGCAAACATAGATCAGCTACTTTTCTTAAAAGCTACTCAACTTCAATTGTTTTGTTGTAACTGATGTAATGTTTCAGTATGAATAAATGCATGCTGCTGAATTTTACTTATTATTATTTTGTCTTAGAAATATGTTTTTTTTTTCATTAAAACTCGTAAGATAATTTGAAAGTACTTCATAGTAAGGGGAATACGTAGCGTAAATAGTTGTAAAATATAACAGAAGCTTTGTAAATATATACAAGTAAAAGCATGACCTGAAAGGGTAGATTACTTCCCTTGCAGACAATGCAACTTAGTTCCTTTGCACCATGGTAGCATATGATTCCACATAGAATTTACTGGTATTTCACACTGGAAAACATATTTACTGTGAGAACATACTGCTTCCAAAATTTAATATAAGTAAAGAAAAAATCAAAAGACTGACAAAATAATTGCAATTCAAACACTCCATCAACGTAATATTTAAAAAGATTGAGAAATGAGTTTATATACACATTTTCAAACTGCATGAAAATTTCTCTTCAAGCTAGTTTACAGGAAAAGGAGTAAGTTCTAAATGAAGGGCTTACTGACCTATTGCTTGTGTTATGATGTCTCAGGATTGGATATCTGTCTTGCTTGTTCATTAAACTCCAGCACAGGGTTTTTGATCATTAACTGCTTTACTGATACTGTACTCACAGGGACACACATTTTTCTCTGTCCACTGGTGCATGCATGGCTATACTACTTCACAATTATTCATAATGATGTAATGGCTGATGAGTAAGACACAGACAGGTTCATTAACTTATTAGGAAATCTGAAGTGTCAAAACTCAGCTGTAGCATCCATCACAAAAGTGAAGAATAGGAGCAGAAACTTTCAAGGAATGCCCCAGCAGTTTTGATTCCATGTGAGCATCCCTCACTGAAGGAATAAACTGATCAGCATTACATAATAACTATGTAATGCTGCAGCCATTGCATGATTTACTGGAATAATTTTCCGTTATTACTAATTAAACTATTATGCTTTAATGTGACAATAGGCTGATATTAGAGATGTACAAAATAAGAACCTTTCTAATTTATGACAAAGATACCGAAGGCACTTTTTGGAAGGGATATGTTTATTTCATATTATGTTTATAACACTACATTTATAACTTGTGCATTTAGTAATATGTTTTACTAAAATAAACTATGATGTAATTCTTCAAGCCTCCCACAGAAGTGTAGCCCACACATACATATCTTTATATTCATGCAGACTAGCTATTGTTCAGAGGTAGAGATCAATACTTTCACTGATTACTTGGCACAGCTCTGCTTAAGTATTGATTTGTTGGAATCTTAGCTCATAGGTATAGCACTGAAATTCCCTTACATTAAGATTACAAAAAACTTATGACAAACATCTCATAATCTTCCAAACTGTAGAAATGAAGGATTAAATATATGACATCCCCTTAAATTTAGAGTGTGAAGCAGCTCTCACAGTGTGCAGCTGTACTATTCTATTGCAATTTGAACTAAAAGAGGGAGTACATTTCACAACCCTGTGCAGAAGTCAAATTTGGAGGAAGACACTTGCCATATAGAGATGTTAAACATGTATCTATATCTATATGTATATCTGTCTTTATATATCTATATATCTATCTATATCTATCTATATCTATCTATATATATATATATATATATATATATATAAATAATTATTCTATATGTGAATAATTTGTAATATAAAGTTGCAGAAGAAGATTATAGTATTTGTGAAGTAGGTAATACTAAATCATCGTGCGTCAGAAAATTCTATATAGTGAGCTACCCAAAAACAACAAACCTTAATAAAAGAAGCAGAGGGTAGGATCTAGTTTTCTACCTGAACTTAGTATGAAGTAATATGTGTTTATATCCATTCTCTCTGAAGCAGTTATATTTGCAGAAACAAAAGTGGTACAGCAACAATTTTTACAGAAAGTAAGAAATAATCATTTTGAAAATTTGCATTGAGTGATTTTGATGTGAAAGTTTGATTGCTGGCATAGACCTTTTCAGCTCCTGCAAGTCAAACAGAGATCTCACAATGGACAGGGGTCTACACTAGTGTTCCTAAAATATTTGCTAATTAACCTGATCTCCGCTATATTTGCTAGTGGTAGTAAGTAGTCCAAATACAAGTGTAACTGTCCTTCAAGAATACTGTCACTTGACCTACAAGTGGAATCAATTGGATTTGTACTTTATATTTACAGGCAGTGAGAAAAATTAAATTGTAGTTTTTTGACTGTGATTAGTTATAAGTGTACATTGTATCAAAACTGAGAACAGTAAAAAGAAGTATCTGTTTTTATTTTTCTTTTTTTTTAAGAATTTTTTTATTAATTTAACATAGTTACAATATATACACAACAAGGAAGAAATTCAACAACACATATTATTATACAGTGTTAGGAATATACTGAATCATCAAGGTAATCTTTTACAATTCACACATTAAGAGTCTTGGTATTTCAGTAGCAACATTTAAAGGCTATCCAAATTGATAAAAGTATTAATATGGCTTATAGTTCTTGTTCTGATCAATTCTTTTTCAGTTTTACATAGTATTGCTATTAAATTTAAAAATTATGTAAGTGTGGGAACTAAATTAGATTTCCAGCTTTTTTGTAATAACTTTTCTTGCAACTGCCAGGAGACTCCAGAACAGGTTTTGTTGTTTGTCTTTTACAGATAAAGGAAGTGGAGCCTTCAGTTTGTTTGTGTGTCTTTCAGCTTATTAATCTAGTTAAAAAACAATTATCATACCATAACCCTTTAAAAACATACATATCTCTTCTCAATATACATTTAATTTTTCACAATCCATAAACCCGTGTGTCCATTCATCTTTTGCATCTTTACTACATCTCCAACAAACTCAAGATGTCATTTTACTAAACTTAGAGATTTTATAGGAAATAACAAACCTTCTATGTATATACTTCCACATTTAAAAACTTTTCAATATAAACTTGAAGAAGTTTGACTAACTGATTTAAGTAACAGAGCTCTATTCTTACCATATATCGAGTCACTCAATCCACTACTGTCTAAAAAGTTCAAGAATTTTGCATCATTATTTTTATTTATAATTAACTCATATAACATAGACAAGTTTCCTTTGTATGTTCATTTACCCTTGATGATAGCATTTGTCTATTCATATAAGGGTCTATATTATAAAATCGACATTTGAAAACATCGAACAACATATGGTAAACACCATATGGTTGATGTCTTCAAACATCGACATTATAAAAAGTCAAAAAAAAAAAAAAGAAATGAAAAGAAGTACCCAAACAGGTTTAAACCCCTGCTACTTAAATATGTCAGCTCCGAGACTGCACTACATTGCAGTAAACAGAAATCTCCCCTTATGGAGATTTTTGTTTACACGCTCGAGATTATGAACGTTCGATAGTCTCATGTCGACAATGTCAGATTCGAAATTGTCGGCTTTCGAGAATATAATATAGACCCTCATATAATGGAGGAATAGTGTTCTGTTCCTTCTTAGTCATATTATCTACAAATTAATTTAATTTCTTACTGATGGATAATATTAATTGGTTAACAGATTCATCCAGTTTATAATCTTTCATTAAATATTCTGGTAACTTAGCTTTTCCTTTTTTTGAAGCAATCAGATTATAATACTAATCCATTAATTTTTAGTAAATTCATTTTAATGTTGTTTTGAGTTTCCTTAAATTGAGAGGTATGTACAATAGGAAAGCGCAAGAATTTCCATTTTGATATTAATGGAGTTTTCAAAACACATTTCTTAATTGTTTTAAGAATTGATTTCATATATGCAGAGTCTAAAGACTGAAATGAATTTCCTTCTAAGGTAAATTTTATCAACCAGATGAAAGGATTGTTACATATTTCTAATTTATCATATTTCATAACCTGATACAATTTAGTAGAATTGGTTCCTGAATGTTTTTTCATTAACTAATGTAAGCTCAGTCTATCCAGAGTGTGTTAGAGTTAAAATTTGCAGCAATAGAATATGATTATACAGCTGGGAAGCTAATACCACCATATCCCCATAATCTTATATGATTTCGGTAAGCAACTCTTGGCTTTTTATGATACTACAAGAATGAAGTTAACATTTTTCTGTTTTCTTTAAATGCATTTTGCCAAATACTAAAACTATTGAATGCAATATGTATATAACATTTGGTAATATAATCATTTTAATAAGTACTAACCTATCTTTGAAATTAAAAAAAAAATAAATTTTTAATAAGAAGTAACACTTCCTCAATTATTTTTTTCAAAATTATTATTAATAATCTTACTCACAGTATCATATTTCCGCACTTTTTCTCACTTCGAATTTTAGAAATCTACTAAGTTTGTAGGATACATTCAACTGCTGTGTTCTTTGCATGCAATAATGTCTGTGTGATACTTGAGGGAAAGTGTAGGGCCAGAGGACATCCCTAGACACGTGTAGTTTCTGGTGCTAGGTAGCCTTATTTGTTTATGTTTCAGTAGTCAATTCTGAGTTTTCTGTTTTATGATATATCAGATAAATATGTTAGCTGTTTTTGCTCATTTAGGATTTGAGTAAGGTCCTTTTGATATTCATATTCTACTTAGAGATTATTTATGTATCATAGGTAAAATATCATCAGATTATAAAGTGATGTTTAGGGAGGATTGGTTATTCCAATTGAACAGATCTACAAGGGACTTCTAACTTGAATATTTCAGAGTAACACACTTACACTTATGAAGGATATTATAAATGTCAGAGATTTGGGATGCATGGCTAGGTTTAAAATTACCCTTGTGGTCATTAGCCTAGTAAACACCTATGAACCTATAAATCTATAAGAGGTAAAGCCCCATTGTTTCATGAAAAATAAGATCTGAAAATTGAATTTCATTTGAAAAGGTAGTATACAAAACCCAGATGTTATAGTTGGTCATGAATTAGGTCGTTTACAGTTGTAAATAAGATTGTATACATACAAAGCAGTGGTATGACAAGTACTACTGTATGTTACTGAAACCTGAACAGAGAAGAGGAGGAAATGAGGAAGCTTGACATGATGAAGTGGCTGAGAGAGAGAGATGGTAGGATACACACTGAATGCTAGTCAAAGAAATAACGACATCAGGGCAGAAACCAAAGTAGATACAATTGCAGAAAAGGTAAAACAGAACAAATTATGATGGTCTGAGCAAATGTAAAGGAATGAAGAGCACAATCTGGTAAAAAAGATTACAGAGATAACAGGAAGCAGTCAAGTAAAAATGAAAGTGTCCTGCAAAAAGATGAATAAATTGCATTAAAGAAGACTTGTGACAGTCAGGCATGACTATTGAAGAAGGTAGGAGAGTGGCACTTGAACTGAGAAATATGTTAACAGTTGCTACAACACCCCAAGCCCATGTAGACAATGAGAAAAATGGGGTTGGTGATGATAATGTGCATGAGATTATTTTGACTGAGCACTTTACCTGTATCATTATCTCTATGCTCATTTCATAAATTCAAGACCTTCAAAGAACACAGACTGCTTGATGTAATGATTATACTTCCGTTTTCTTATCCACTTGTTGATGGTACATTTGAAATGCTTAGCATTATTTCCTTATATTTAGGGAAAGCTTATTTTATAGTTTTGGGTATCGCTTTTCACTATGTCATCCTGCACTATACAGACATCTGAAACTGGAAGTCCCACACTCTCAAGCTGTCAAGCTATAAAGCTGCACAGGCTCACCTAAAACATATTGTGTATAACTATAAATTTGCTAAATTACATTGGAAACTGCATTACTTAAAATACTCCACGTTTAAATAAACAAGAACCATTATTCATTGAACACTGTATTTTTAATTTAATATTTCACAGTCAGTCTCTTTTAGTGGTCATATCAAGGCAAATACTTGTGAACCTAATTTAATATTGTATTACTGGCTACTGGACACAAAGATCAATTTTAAGTATATAAATGTGTCACTCTTCTAAAAGGTTACTTAATATCATTAAATTACCTAGAAAGTATTCATATAAACTGCCTAGTCATTATTTAGTGTGGAACTAAGTATGTAAAATATACATGACAGGACCTGTTGCTTGATCATTTTTTTCTTGTCTTAATTAATACAGAATCAGAAATCAAGGTTCCTTGAAATTTGACCTTCAGTTTGTAGTCACAAAATGTATAACTTGTTTTACTTTGCTTTTACAAAAAAATAGCCATGCTTCATTCTGTCAATGTTGATGTTATTATGATAATGCCTATGTAAATGATTGCAACCGGTTATATATGGTGTTGCCTTGATATTTATTGAAAATAATCTGTTACAAATAATGTAATACAGAGCCATGAAACATATTCATATAATAACGTTACAAAATTCCTCATTAGGCTCTGGTTTGGACTTGGTATAACTGTGCCTTCCTGACCTCTTTACAGTAACACAAATTAGGTAGATCGACTACAAAGCATATACAGCAGTCATGCATTTGCACCAAATGTCTCCCATTAATCCCCATAATCAAAATATATTTAACAATGTAATATCGTAACATAATATTTAATAATTGCAATAGACTGATAAGATCAAGAAAAACTGTACTGACCATATCTCTCAAATGTCCAGATTTTTGTCTTTTATTTTTGCTCTGTTCCTCATAAAATTTGTGTTTTTTGGCAAATTACTAATAATCAAAGTCACTAAATAATAACATTTGTTTGAGTTTCAGGTTTTATATCCTTAAGAAACTGCATGTTAACACAAATCCTGCTATTCTAGCATCTTTCTAAATTTAAAAGAGCAATATTTAAAATCTGTCCCTAATTTTGGGCCTTTACCTCCACTCCACATTATTTTAGGCTTTGCCCAGGTTTCTTCCACTGAGAGGTTAAGATATATGGTACTGGATACAATCATGCTAAAGAAAAAAGCTTGTCCAGTAAAGTCCTTAGCAGAAATGTATTCAACCATTTCATATCACCCTAACTTTAATATTCAAACAATATAAGCAGGAAGTATTAGAAACATGCACAATAAGATGAATCTTTGCTTGGCAAAAAGGGAACCTTGGGATGGGGTGGTCAGTTTGTGCCATTCCCTCAAAGCCATGCCATAGTCTTCAAAATACTGCTGTGATGGAGAAGATGATTTTACAATAAGCAAAATCAAGTTTTGCAGTTCCATCTCCCTGCTAGAAAACATTTGCCTGCTACTATCATCCCAAACTTCTATTTAATTTCATAATTTTACTAAATACAACCTACATTGTAATACTAATACTGGCATACAGGGCATTGTCAGACCCCACTCTGATGTACCTCCTGCATAACCACAAAACAAACAGCACCAGAATTACCTGTTCTAAATACTTAAACCTTGCCTGTGATATAAAAGGGACCTGCTGTAGAGATATTTATAGGACCTGCTGGAGAGATAGGTATGTATCTCAGAGACTACCATGTCTATGGAATAGGCTCCCCATCCATGTGAAGCAGAGTTCCTCCCTAACCCAATTCAAGTGCAACTTGGACAATTGGATGGGAAACCATAAAGTCATCCCTGGTTTGGCACCTATGTCTCTAGTGGACACAGGTAACCTGTAAATGGTTCATCTTCCAGGCCCATGCTTATACTTATCAAGGGTATCAAAATGTGTCAGAGATATGGGATGCATGGCTAGGTTTAAAAAGGCTCTTGTGGTCATTAGACTAGTAAACACCTATGAACCTATGAACTACTCTGAAAATGTTGGTATTATAAAACATGCTTTGCCTTGTTCAAAGGCTGTATAAATTCTCTATAGTGCCTTCACTTCTGCATCTAACTTCACATCTACATATGAAAATATATTTCTCTGCATCAAAATTTCTGTCCCTAACTTGGTCTACCTAGCTGTTATTCAGTTATGCAAATCTTCCTTCCAAACATAAAATCTTACTCATCTACTCATCGCGTCTATATCACATCTTCAAAATTTCAAAATATCAAATCTGATATGGTTGACACCATATCATCGATATTTTGAAACTTTGAACATAAAAAATAAAAAAAAAATAAAACAACTAAACATTGCAGCAGGGGGCAAGCCCCCCCCTGCACCACACATGTGGGGGGCTGTACCCCCCACACCCCTGCTACTTAAATATACTAACTCCGAGATCACACTACATTGCAGTAAACGGAAATCTCCTCCTTACGGAGATTTCTGTTAAAATGTTCAATGTCTCTCACTTTCGCTGACATGCTTTTAAACTACATAACATGTTGTCCTTTTTTTTTCAGAATGAGCACTTTACTTGTGATGCTAATATAAAACACCTATATGATATAAAACAGTGTTTATGAGCATATATAAATATCGTACAATCCATCCATTCAAACCTTCTAAATATGTTATGAAATACAGCAGTGTTTTTATCATATATTGATTTCTTGCAATGTTTTACTTCTGTTTTTACCATCATTCTGCACCTCCTTTTTTATTCCAACATCTCAGATTGTCACATTTATTTTCATTTATGT
The DNA here is from genome assembly GCF_019279795.1 of Protopterus annectens. Classification (NCBI taxonomy): domain Eukaryota; kingdom Metazoa; phylum Chordata; order Ceratodontiformes; family Protopteridae; genus Protopterus; species Protopterus annectens. The sequence goes on along the minus strand of NC_056725.1, from coordinate 1,969,249,724 downwards.
TATTTACTTTTTGATTATTTTTCATGTTACTTTCATTCTTTTATTTTTCATGAATTTATATATATACTCTAACATTGCTAAGTATATTATTTATAAACATATGCTGGCTGCTAATACCTAGTGTGCGTGATTGCCTCAATGCTCTATATACCATCAAAGAAAAAACAATTTACCCTTTTTAACTTATGCGCTTTAATATTCTTGCTGTAAATGCATCTCTGAGTACAAAATGAAGTATTTATACTATAATTTTCCTGCTCATTCTGTTGTAAACAAATACTTCCTGGTTGTATATCTGCATTAAAATCAGAGGTTAATAAAAGTGGTAAAATATGTAACAAAAAATTCCAGTGATTTGTAATTGAATGTTTAACTTATGTGTTTAGAACTACAGAATATACAAATGACTTTTTTGTGATTCACCATATGGCTGCTTATTAAAATGCATCCATAGCTTGTTTTCTTAAACAACTGTTATATTGAGGTGAGTTTAAAAAAATGAAAGAAATTGTGCCCTCTTCACAGAAAACTGAGCAAAGAGACTTTGCATGGTATTCATACTTGTTACATGAATGCATTAAGGCAATGAGCACTGTTTGTCTGTAAATGCAGTCAAAGCACGATTCATAGAGGCCATTTACTTTAATGTGCAATGATCATGAATAGACTTAAGCAAATGAAGTAATAATGAGATGGTAATGTGAAACTTTTTTTTTTGAATTTGTTAACTGTGGTAGAACACTGATACCACTGGATCTATTTCAAACCTATGGAAAACCTCATATGCTAATAATTCCTTCTCCCACCTGTTTATGATTCACTGTCTTATTTAGATACTTTTCCATGCAGATTCATTATAAAAGTCAGAATGTTATCTTTTCTATCTATTTTTCAATCTGTGAAGATACTCTCTCCTGTGCTAGCACTGGCACTTCTGAATTTGAGCCGCTTGTCTTAGTTAAGCCAAAACTGCAGGTGCCCAGTGACACTCATAGGAAATCGTTGATAAGCTCAGAGTGGACAGGGATATTGTAAGGATCTTAATGAGCATGCATGGTTCTGTGTGGCCTTCCTATTCCTGCCGATACTAAGGTATGTATTGCCTTCACAGGGACCTTCCAGGGACAAAATGAGGACACACTGGGTATTTCTCAGGCTTCTACCTCAAAGATACTTCATCATTTCCTGGATGTAATCATGGCATATGTCAAACAGTACATCTATTTACCAGTGTCACCTCAGGACCAAGCCTGGACAATGTGTGCCTGTTATGGGGTGATACATTTTCCTGAGGTGTTTGGTGCAAGTGATTGCATCCATGCTGCCATTAAGGCTTCATCTGATCCATGGGGGGGGGGGGGTGGTACCACAATAGGCAGGGCTATCATTATACCAACTGCCAGGTAGTATGTGATTGTGATGCATCAATGTGTCTGACCAATATTCTGGCATTGAAACTAATTCCCATATCTGGCACACTAGCTCATTCTACAACCTCTTCCTGCATGGTAGAATGCTCTATGGTAATCTTATTGGTATATTGCTTTTTAATCTTTTAATTATCCCTGATCAGCAATAATAAGAAATTGAGGGCCCTCATCAAGTCAACTAAAGCTAATTTTGAAAAGAAAGTTGCCAAGGATGCCAAGGATAACCATAAGGCCTTCTATGGCTACGTCAAAAACCTAAATGGCAACACTCAGGTCTGTTCTGAGCTAGTACAAAATGGAACAAAATACACTGACCCCACTGACATTGCCAACATCTTGGCTGACAGGTTCAGTGCAAATTTCTCCCCTCCCTAACCACCTACAGGGCCTATTACCATTCCAGGGGATTGTGAAAGTCCAATTATTACTGATACATTGGTTAACAAGGCTCTATCTAAAGCTAAAAACACTGCCTCCATGGGACCAGATGGTGTCCCAGGCTGTGTCATACGCGAGCTCCAAAAGGAATTAACCCCGCATCTTAATACCCTGTTCAGTCTCAGCCTCTCTACAGGATATGTGCCCATAGAATGGCACACGGCAACGGTGGTCCCGCTACACAAGGGTGGGGCCACAACTGACTCTGGGAACTACCGACCAATAAGCCAGACCAGTCTGATCTATAAGGCTATGGAATGAATCATTATGGAACTCATAAATGGAGAGATTGTGAACCTCCAGTCACTGGACCCCACACAGTTCGGCTTTGTCAAGGGCAGATCATGCCTCCTGAACCTGGTGGATTTCTTTGAGACAATTATTCAGGCTATAGATAAGGGAAAGGAGGTACACACAGCTTACCTTGACCTTGCTAAAGCGTTTGACACCAATCCCCATTTAGGTATTATTGATAAGCTCACCAGCCTGGGCATAAACCCTTATGTCACAAGATGGATCGCAAACTGGCTCTCAGACAGATCACATAAAGTAAGAGTAGTGGGATCTATGTCCGAATCCAGACAAGTAACACATGGTGTGCCTCAGGGCTCTGTCCTGAGGCCCCTCCTGTTTGGCATATACTTCTCAGAAGTACAGGCAAGCACTGAAGGGCTGTGGCTTACTAAGTTTGTGGACGACTGCAAACTGTGTGCTATAATAGAGTCTCCGGCTGACATGGAGATCCTCCAGAAGGGCCTAAATGAGACTGATGCATGGTGTCAAAGCCATGGTCTCAAGCTAAATGCAAAAAAATGCGCAGTAATCCCCTTTGGAAAAAACAGAGTACTCGCAAACTACAGCATAGGAGGTAATCCCCTGAAATCTGAAGAAGAAATACAGGATCTAGGGACCCAAGTAGATAGTCAGCTTTCCTTTGATAACCATGTTACCAAAGTGGTTAGAAAATCCTTCTATGTGACCCATCTGATCATGAAAGGGTTCGCATCAAGATCTAAGGATGTAATGGTGCCCCTCTATCTTCCCTCATCAGACCCATTATTGAGTACAATGCACCAATTGGAATGTACCTGGCTAGACATCTCTAGCAGCTGGAGAGACCACAGAGGTACCTAGACAAGAGGATTACTGGCCTCAAACAGTTGTCCTATGCAGCACGATTGAAAAAGCTAAGACTGTTCTCTGTTGCATACCACTTTCTTAGAAGCGATCTCTGTCTAACGTACAGAGCCATGTCCAACCCAGAATTGTTGAATATGCTCCATCTTAGCAAAACCAATTCTACTCGAACTACACGCTCTAGAGATATAAACCTCAACACAACAATGAATAGAACATGCTGGAGGGATAGATTCCCTTCGCAGAGACTTCCCTTATTATGGAACAGGGTCCCAATCTACATAAGACAGAGCCCCTCACTATCACTCTTCAAGAGGAACCTCGATTAGTGGATGGGTAACAGAAAGTTCACAGCAGGGATCACACCAACAGCACTACTAGATAGGGGCCAAGGGTACTAGCTGCTAGTACAAGGGTCTAGGGAACTACTAAAGGGGTGGTGAATACTGCACAATGTGGCTGGGCTAATATATGCCTTCGGGCAGATAGCCCAGTACCAACCTATGAACCTATAATTAGCTTTTCATTGTAAAATGTATTGCTTAATACTAAACCACTTTTCCTTTTTTTGTCTTCTGCACTTTTCTCATTTTTATTCCATTTTCAGATGATGCAAAATATCCACTGGAGCCATGTCTCATGAGACCAGTGAGAAATCTGAGTGGAGATTTGGAAAATAATTTTAATACAGCTCTATACCAGACTTGTATTGTCATTGAGAGAGAATCTGTTGCATGATGTAAACCTATTCCAGATGACTGGATGAGTCTGAGGGTACCCTTCAGAATGACCCAACTACTGCATTCAGGATATTTACTGTCTGTTGAATTCTCCATAACATGATTGTGGTGAAGTGGCACATGCTGTCACTGCAGCTCCCAGTTCAAGTCCTACTATTAGTAATGACGGCCAACTGGAAGCAGTAATAAAGGACATGATGAGGTAGGCTTGCACATGACATATGACTCTGCAAGTAAAAAGCTGACATCTCGTCCAGAAATATGGACCATGACTTTCAGGTTTTAATGTATAACTGATGTATGCAGCACTATGCATGGTCTATACCATGAAGCACATGGTCTACTGTCCCTGTTCATCAGAAATTCACTCATATTTAAATATTTTTTTTATTTCAGAACAGGTAGTCATATTACTGATTATAAAACGTATGCTTGACTGCTGACTGACACCAGTTCAGTAATGTCATAAGGCATACTATAAGGAATATTTACACTTTTATCTATTTTGCAGAAGGAGTTTTGCTTATGATTTGTACATAATTATGCACATACTGAATCTGCTGAAATGGTGAATGTAATAAAAGTGTTATTTTGGTATTTCTCTACTTTGAATTTGCCAAATTGTATCTATTAAAATCTTAAAATTTACATTTAACATGAGCTCATCCTTTGCACTGGAATAGAAAATGTATAACATGGTGTTTTTGTATTATACAATGCTTCCTCAATTTTAATGGGTCTATATTATATAATTGATAAGTCAGTTCATGGAACAGCACTTACATCGAAAATGCCATTCAGCGAAATTGCTCTTGTGGGGGGCACAGCCTCCCACACCCCTGGCTAATTATATATACTAACTTCAAGATCAGACTACAGTGAGGAAAGGGCAAATTTTCTGACTTCAATGTACTGCGATCTCACTATGAACAGTTCGCGGAACAGCATTTTTGATGTAAGTGCCATTCTTTGAACTGAATTTTCGATTTTATGATATAGACCCAGTTTTAACAAATACACATTAGAAATGATTTACTGTTCTCTGTTAAGGTACTGTACATCACTTTTTTTTCATTCTGTCTTACACAACAAGCTGTGTCCTCAGAAATATAAGTCACCATCTGTGCAGTGCTGAGGGTGAAGCGACAACAATGTTTTCAGATGCATCTCTTAATACTGTGTAAAATTGATTTTATGTTTATTTTCTGCAATTGTGAACACTACCACGTGCAATGCCTCTTAATCCCTGGTAACATTGTGCACACGCATATTATACATTTAATTATTTTGAACACATTCCTTTTGAAGTTAAACATCGGCATCCATGTATTGGAAGGCATGGCAATCAAATGTTATGTTATTGCAAGAACCTGAAATGTCTAGCCTGAGACACAATAAGTCAAGCTCAAAAGTGTCATACACTACGGGCCGGATTCACGAAGGCTTGCACGGAGTCTTAGAGTAGAGTAAGACTCCATGCAGCCATCATGTCCGACGAGCGATCCAGGAACAGCCTGCAGGAGCGTGCAAGAGAGCTCCTAAAACGGCTCTTACACGGACAGGGCTGGGATATGCAAATTACCTCAATTGCAGATGAAAGACATGCAAATGAGGTAGATTTGCAATTCAGGAAACCCGAACCTGTCTGAGTAAGAGCAGTGTTATTTGTAGAAGTGTACTCAGTTGACAACTGAGTACCGTTCTGCAAATAGCAAAACGGAGACATGACAGCTCCAAACAAAGGTTGCATCCAGTGCAGGAAGCATGCCAATGGCCAAATATACGGCCATTGGAAATGTTTCCTGATGCAATATGAAAATAAAAATATTTTTTTTTCTTCGATTTCTGATGTTTAAGCATAGCGCAGCGCCGTGCAAATGGGCTGTGCTCTAAAACCCCAAAAACTAAAAATTAAAACCCACAAATGTGGATGTTATTTAAATTGTTAATGTACAATGCAAGGGTATGGCAGGCTGAAGACAACATAGCCACTGAGTAGAGCTTGCTAAGGGGGGGGGGGGAGCTCAGTCTAAGAGATGTAACCAAGCATTAGTAGGCAATCCTATGTAAATGAGGGTTAGGATAGTGAATCGCTAGTTTACATAGCATAGGAACACAGTCAGTGGAGTGTAGGAGTAGGATAAGGGGAGCAACAGAGTAGAAATAGGTGACATCATGAGGGGGGTATGTATGAAAGAAGTGAAGCTCATTGGAGCAGAGTGGCATGTGTCTGCTGTCATTTACACATCATGGAAAGAGGTGTGTCAACAGGTAGGCTAGAGAAAGGCAAGAAATGGAAGGTGTATGCCATGGATAACACCAAAGTTTTTTGCTGAGCATGCATGCGCGTGTGTGCATGCCTGTAAACCCGAGTAAGACAGAGTGAGCATGTGTAAGCGTGAGTGCATGCATTTAAGCCGGAGTAAGCATGTATAAGGCTGTTTAAAGAGTTGAAAGTGTGTTTGTGCTGGCGTGCGGGCGTTTTAGCCCGAATAAGCAAGTTTTAGAACATGTAAGCATGTGTGCGCGTGTGTTTGCTGCTGTGCGCATGTTTGTGCAGACGAAAGGCATGCAAATGAGGTAGATTTGCAATTCAGGAAAACCAAACCTGTCCGAGTAAGAGCAGTGTTATTTGCAGAAGTGTACTCAGTTGACAACTGAGTACCGTTCTGCAAATAGCAAAACGGAGACATGACAACTCCAAATAAAGGTTGCATCCAGTGCAGGAAGCATGCCAATGGCCAAATATACGGCCATTGGAAATGTTTCCTTATGCAATATGAAAAATAAAAATAATTTTTTTTCTTCGATTTCTGATGTTTAAGCGTAGCACAGCACCACGCAAATGGGCTGTGCTCTAAAACCCAAAAAACTAAAAATTAAAACCCACAAATGTGGATGTTATTTAAATTGTTAATATACAATGCAAGGGAATGGCAGGCTGAAGACAACATGGCCACTGAGTAGAGGTTGCTAAGGGTGGAAGCTCAGTCTAAGAGATGTAACCAAGCAATAGTAGGCAATCCTATGTAAATGAGGGTTAGGATAGTGAATCACTAGTTTACATAGCATATGAACACAGTCAGTGGAGTGTAGGAGTAGGATAAGGGGAGCAACAGAGTAGAAGATAGGTGACATCATGAGGGGGATATGTATGAAAGAAGTGAAGCTCATTGGAGCAGAGTGGCATGTGTCTGCTGTCATTTACACATCATGGAAAGAGGTGTGTCAAACAGGTAGGCTAGAGAAAGGCAAGAAATGAAAGGTGTATGCCATGGATAACAGCAAAGATTTTTGCTGAGCATGCATGTGTGCGTGTGCACGCCTGTAAACCCGAGTAAGACAGAGTGAGCGTGTGCAAGCATGAGTGCACGCATTTAAGCCGGAGTAAGCATATATAAGGCTGTTTAAAGAGTTGTAAGCATGTTTGCGCTGGCGTGCACACGTTTTAGTCCGAATAAGCAAGTTTTAGACCATGTAAGCATGTGTGCACGTGTGTTAGCTGCTGTGCGCGTGTTTGTGCTTGTGTGCTTGGTGCTCCCCCCTGAGGAAACAGAAAGGAAAAAGGAAGCACAAGAAATAGTAGGAAGCTACCAGGGAGTACTAGCAGAGCTAACAGGTGAAAACAATCAGAATCTGCAATTACACAGGCAGTATACTAGCCCAGCCCAGCCTAGCACTTAAAACTCTGCAAACAACAGTACATTATGTTTCTAACAACAGACACTGCAGTAAGCTAATAGGAGTGAAAACTAAAAACGCATTACTGAGACAAAGAAATGTTAATGGCTGCCATTGTTGTTATAAGGTGACATATGCAACATGCTAAGGGTGGTGACAATGGAAATGCTGCTGGACAACCCACAGTGAGGAGACGGAGAAGAGTATACAGGCCCAGGGTAACCTACCAGGGGCTGCATGAGCTGGAGATAGTGGAGCGCTATAGAGTGGACAGAGACCTCCTGCAGAAAATTGTCAAGCTGTGCAGGCCACGCCTCAGACACAGAACCAACAGAAGGGAACTCTTCCCAGTGGAAACCAAGGTATGTTTTGGCCTAAGAATATTAGCAACACATACCTTCCAGAGACCAACTGGTGATATGATGGGGATATCACAGGCATCAGCATCCAGAGTACTGCACCAGTTCCTGGATGCCATGTCAGCACATGTCGGTGATCATGTATATTTCCCCAATTCCCATGAGGTATTGGCCAGCAATATGCGTCTCTTCAAGCAAATAGCGGAATACCCTGAGGTAGTGGGTGCAATAGACTGCACGCACATATGCATCAAAGCACCAGCCGGCGAGCGGGGTAGGGTCTACTTCAACCTCAAGGGCTTCCCCTCCATCAACTGCCAGGTCATGTGTGATGCCCAGAGCATAATAATGAATGTGTGTGCAGGCTGCCCTGAAAGCTACCATGATTCCCATATCTGGCATCTGATGCAGCTGTACCAGACATTTGCCAATGGGGACATCCCACATGGTCACCTAGTGGGGGATGCTGGCTATGCACTGGAGCTGTGGCTGATGACACCCATCAGAAATGCACAAACACCTGAATAGGAACGCCATAATGAGGCACAAGCACAAACATGTAATGTAATAGAGCGTGTGTTTGGGCTGCTCAAGTCACGGTTGCAGTGCCTGGACACATCTGGTGGAGCCTTGCAGTACTCAACAACTACATTTACCCAAATTAAGGCAACACATATCACATACACTGGCTCAGTAGGAACTCTGGAAATGATACCTCTCTCTAACTCACACATATAGTAAAAGGGATGCCTAAGTTTACACTACCTGCTTTCAAACATGTACAGGGAGTGTAGTATGTGCATCCGACATAGGCAGCCCTGCAGCACCAACTAAGGCATGATTGCCATGTGTTAAGCAATATAAAGCAGTGCTAAACAGCATTTACCACCATGTAGTATATGCAAACAAAATCGTACACACCAACTAGAACAACTGTGGTCAATGTTGAGTAATATTGGGCAACGTCCAGCAATGTTGGTGAATATTGAGCAATGTCGGACAAGCCTGGTCTAAGTAGGGCATAGCTGAACAAAAGCCAACATGCTCATATTTGTTTAACTGGCCCTTAAGCAGTCTAGTCTGCTCAGTATGAAAATATAAAGCAGTGATGGGCCTCGAACCCAGGATACTGTGCACTATAGTCAAAGTACTGAACCATTAAATCATGACAGTATTGCGGTGGTCAGCCTGTATGAAGGAATGTTGATAAGTATATGCAAAGTATCTCATGGAAACCCTGCAGGCACAGCATAATCCCTGTCGAGTTATGACACAAAGGTGAGTCCTGCAGTAAGAACAGAACCTGACTTCCAACACACACAGTATAAATGTTCATATTGGTCATGTTCACACACATCAACAAATGTAGTGGACCTCAGATAGCAACATACTGAAAGGTCACACTGGGCATGCTCACACATGAATAAATGAGACAAATGTCAGGCAAAAAAACACGGAAAGCCTGAACTGGGCATGCTCACACACTTAGGCCATGACTGAGTACAGCAGTAGGCCACGCATATCTGGCAGTTGCATGTGTTAACCCAGGAACCTGTCACTATCCAGCAATCCACCCAGTGCACACAGTTATATGACAACAGACACATCTATAATACAGTGGAACCCTGTCATAATCAAATATGTTCTGCAGATACCGAAGTTGCTCATAGAAACTGGTAAAGCAATGATGATAAAGACCTGCAAACAGTATCAGCAATAAACATTGTGCATCCTGAACATTAGCATAGGTTCTGGGGTCAATACTAGGCTATCTGCCCTAGGGCATGTACAAGCCTAGCCGGAGTGTGTTTGGCATTCACAACCCTGTCAGATTACTACACTGTGTGTGTGAATAGTAGGCCACACAAGATAGCCCATGTACATTTAGGCTGTTGTGCCTCTGTCTAGCAGGGACACAGAAGATATCCCAGGGGTAAACATACGATCACCCATACAGTCTTCAAGATGTCTCCTGTAGATGGTCAGTGGGTGGCTCTGCCTATGTGAAACTGAGATTACAATCTGGAGTGAGTGGAGGCTCTGGGATAAGAATCTGTCCCTCCAGCATTTCCTATTAACATCTGTGCTAAGGTATATGTCCCTGGAGTGTGTAGCTCCAAGGGAGTCGGATATCCTGAGATGGAGCATGTCCAGTAAATCTGGATTGGGTATATCTGTAAACAACAGGCACACATCATATCTGAGTAGGTGGTAATCGACTGAGTAGAGCTGGAGTTACTGTATCCGAACTGTGCAGGGCATCTGCGTGAGTCCCTAGATCTGCTTGGTGTGGAACTTCTGTGGCCAGTACAGTTGCTGCAGGTGTCAGGTAAGGTATACCCCAAATGTGGCATTGTAACCAAGCATGGTTGTGATGAGTATAGGGGCACAATGACCTCACTCGATCTAGATGTGAAACCATATGGGATAAGATGGCCCACATAGAAGGTGTGTCCAACCACTTTGGCAACATGAATGTCAAAGGCGACAGTACGAATAAGTCATGTCCCCAAACCCCTAACAACTCCTACTGTATGTAATGGAGTACTACCTATGTGGTAATGTGTGGGCATGCTGTTATTCCCAAACGGGATGACTATGCAACTAATGGCATTTAGCTGTAGGGCATGGCTCAGGCACCAGTCATCCATCTCTGTGAGACCCTGTTTGAGTATGCATGTGACACCTGGAGAGTTGATCATGGCACTCAGTTTGCAGTCAAGTGCAAACATGTTCAGCCATATTCCCCCTGTGGTAGCCTGTATGTCAGACAAATATATACTGAACAATAGAGGTCCCAAGACTGAGCTGTGTGGGATGCCACATGTAACTGGTTTATAGTCAGACATGCCAACTGCAATTCTGACCACGTGGGTGCTATCCCTGATCCAGGTAGCAATCCATCGTGTGAGATATGTGTCCATATCGACGCTGGTGAGCCTATGCATAATGGCCCAGTGGTTATTGTGTTGAAGGGTTTTGCAAGGTTCAGGTAGGCTGTGTGGACAACCGTCCCTATGTCAATGGACCTGTTAACCGTTTAAAGAATACAAACAGGTTCAAGAGGCAAGATCTGCCCACGACAATGCTGAAATGTGCAGGACACAGTGTCTGTAGGTTCCCGATGTCTATGTGTATGAGTCCCATGACAATATGCTCCATAGCTTTGCAGAACAGGCTAGTTAGGCTTATAGGGCAATATTGTCTGTGGTCCATTGTGGCACCAACTCTGTGGAGTGGGACCACTGTCGCTGTGCGCCATTTCTTGGGTACATATCCTGTTGTAACTCTGATATTGAACAGTCTGTCATGAAGCTCGTGTAAGATGCAGGCCGGGACACCGTCTGGTCTCATTGATACTGGGATGTACGCTTTGGGGAGGGCAGCACTCACCTGTTACTGTGTGATATCAGGGAGGTTATACTATGTTGGAATGGATAGTTGCTCCTTAGTAGGGATGGGGGGAGACATCTGCACTGAACCTGTTTGCCAGGATGTTGGCAATGCCAGTGGGTTCAGGGTACATTTAGTCAGTATGCAGTAACTTACTGCATATCAATGAGTGTCCACCCAGGTTCCTGACATAACTGAAGAAGGCCGTGTGATAGTCCTACGTGTCTGGTGCAATTGTCCGGTAGAAGCAGCCCTTAGAAAAGTTCATGAGTGATCGTAGCTGTCTGCTAGTACAGATCACAGATGCCTTCCCAGTCTGGGATTGTGCTCTATCATGTAGTAGCATCCTCCTGACGTTGTACAGCTTATTAATGGCTGGGGTCTACCAGACAGGTCCACTGCCATTGGAGTAGTGAGTCCTGTTATTTGGGATAGCACAATCCATGCAGTCCAATAGGTGTCCATAGAATGTGTATGTAAAGGATTCAGCAGTGTGAGCCATATTTGCCACTGTCTCAGGGTCATTGAAGGATACCACCTTGCTTTGGTGAAGTGAGACGTTGGCTCATGAGAAGTTCACCAAGATTACCCAGGATAGGTGTGTGGAGGGTATATGTATGTCCAGAGAGATACATGTATGTTCTGACCTTACCAATGAGGGGGTATATCGCTGGTGTGGAACATAGAGTCCCCATGTTGGTGATGATCAGGTCCAATATGTATTCCCCCTTGTGGCTGTGCTGACTGTTTGTGCCATAGCATATGAGTCTACAAATTGTAGCGACTGTTGGGTGAGGGTGTTGGGGCTTGAGTAGTATCCCCAGTCAATATTTGTGTTTATGAAGTCACCCAATATAATGGTGTTTGTGGAGACCTTCATATTCTCCATAGTTCCCATGAAAGCTGAGTGTGGTTCCTGAGTTTTGGAGGGTGGTCTGTAGCAGGCAACAAACTGAAAGGCAGTTTTGCACAATGGTAGTTGTATATGTGTGGTCTGTTATGCTTTGTGCAGTGCTACTAACCCAGAGGTGTGTGTATCCGTGATGTATATGGATACTCCCCCTAGTTGTGTTGTCTGTTCCAAGTCTTGTTGTCAGAAAGCATGGTATGAAACATAACCTGGTAGTGCTGGTGTGCATAAGTGAGCCTGAACCAGGTGTCTGTTAGTGCACAGATATCGCTATCCTCCATACTGAGGAGAGTCCTGAGTGGCCGCAATATGAGGGTAACACATCTGGTGTTGAGCAGCATTACCCTTAGTTTCATTTTACCTGTAATGTCTATGGAGGTGGGTTTGTCTTTTGAGCCCTGCTTTAAAAAGGCACTACGGTGGTAGCAAGAGCCTTAGCCAGCATTCAAAAGTCCAAGGGTGACAGGTGCAAGCTGTCCATAGTGAAGCTACGTGACATGTTGAGCATGTCACCACAGGCTGACAGACACTGTATCCCCTATGAATGAAACACATTTGTTAGGCAACTGTTAAACGTGATATGTTTGTCTGTATACTGTGACATCATAAATGGTGGGTGTAAGATGCTAGACAAGGTCAAGGTCATACTGGACTGGGCTACATGATCAGAGTGTTCCTCCATGTATCATGTCATGTGGTCCAGGGAGTATCGTCTGAGGTTTTACGCACCAGCATGGACAATGATGGTGCCAGTCCTGTACTTTCTTTGGAGTGACCTGACTGCCTATGTTATGTGGCAGATCCTGGCACCCGACAGACAGCCCAAAGTGACTATTCCCTTGTTAGGGCTGGTGAGTGGTACGTCAGTGTGTCTGACAATAAGTGTCGCCTATTACAAGTGTATTAGGTGTGTTGTTTAACCCAAAGGGCAATGACTGTGTGGCACACTGACATTGTGAACTATGTGATATGTGGGTATTGTAGTGGGGTAGCAGTTGTGTGTGCGTCTGCTTTGGAGGTCTCTGCTGCTTAGGCAGAGTACATTTACAGCATCCGAGTATGTCTATGTGTGATAATGTGGTTTGAGTGCTGTCGCTAGAGGATATGTAAGACTGATATGTGGTGTGTGTGGTTACCTTCACCACCTGATAGACTGCGCCAGTCATGGGTCGAGAGAGTTCAGCACCCTGTATGTCTCTATAGGTGCATCTCACACATATATCTGAGTTTGTCGGGAGGAGGAGAGGGTTGTCTGTGTACATGAGGCAGATGTGACATTGTGTCAATATCACAATATTCACCAGCTGGACTGGAGAGTAAACACAAAACTGACCCCTGGACATGCCAGGATATTATGATGACATACTCTGTAGCCTGATCACAAAGGATCAGTAGGGTGTTAAGTGTGTAAAAGAGTATAACAGGAATTAGTGCTCATGTTCGTTGGTGTTTTGTAAAGAGTAGCTGAGAAAGAGTCCAGACTAAATCAGGACACCTCCTTCAGCTATGTCATAAATGGCAATGTACACCCATATATGTCCTGAGTCAGGGCCAACTGTACCTGACTGACAATGTTGACATCCTGACAGACAGGCCCATATGTACATACCCACCTCCCACTGACAATAGGCCATATCATCATACCAGGAGAGATCACATGTAAAATGGATGAGCAGCTACCCCCACTGCCAAAAGCATGGCAGCAAGTGGAATACATTGATTCCCAATATGTGTCATGCACAAACTACAGAACAAACAGATCCTGCACCTGAACAGTCAGCTGAGCCTCACCCACTACACAGGATGTGGAACCGTTGAATGTGTCACAACAACATATGGCACTCCCCACAAGTGTTGGTGCAGAACACACCATGGGAAGTCAAGCCCAGTATGCCTATGAAGTCTGATCTGCAAGGTTATGGAGTCCATCATGGTTGCAGTCATAAACAGAGCTATTGGAAGCTGACATACACACAACCCTACCAACTGTGGTATGTTCATGTGCGGATCATGGTTCCCAAACATGCTAGACTGTTTGGAAGGCAGCCACCCTGGACATACATCAATGAACACATCTACACATGTCTCACATAGACTTTGAATAGCCCTTTATCAACATCCCAGACACATGTAGTATCCACAAAACCAACAAGCTGTGCATAAATATGTGTTGACATATGACGGAATGTCTATGTGTCCACAGATAGATCACACAAGGTAAGGATTATGAGGTCTTGTTCAAGCTGTTGACACCTGCTGACCCACATGGACCATTCCTGGAATGGCATAAAACAAAGTGTACACACATCACCATGTCCAGTCTGATGATGTCACCATCCTATAAATACAGCAGGAGAAGGGAAACCAGTAAGTAAAGCAAATAGCGCTCTGTGTTAATGCTTCTTTCTCTAATATCATACCCTAGTCAGAGAGGGGTTTGAATCCTGCAAACAGTGAGTGTGTGTGTTGGGGGGGTGTATGTGTGCAGTTTCCTTTGAGAGGTGTTCCCTTTTTGGAGACTGGGAAAACCCACTAAAAGAGGTACATTCCCCTTTGGAAAGTCTGATGATGTCACCATCCTACAAATACAGCAGGAGAAGGTAACCCACCCACTAAAGCAAATAGCGTGCCATGTTAATGCATTGTTATCTAGTATCATAACATAACTAGGTTGCGGTTTGAATCCTGCAAATGCTGACTGTGTGCAATTGTTTTTAAAAGGAGTGCCCTTTTTGGAGACTGGGAAAACACACTAAAAGAGGTACATTCCTCTTTGGAAAGACAGATGATGTCACCATCCTACAACTACAGATGGAGAAGGACAGCCACCCAGTAAACCAAACAGCCCACCATGTTAATGCATTGCTCTCTGGTATCATAACACAGTTAGTTTGGGGTTTGTATCCTGCTGACTATGGGGGTTGTATGTATGTGTGCAATTGTCTTTGAAAGGAGTGCCCTTTTTGGAGACTGGGAAAACACACTAAAAGAGGTATATTCCTCTTTGGAAAGACTGATGATGTCACCATCCTACAAATACAGACAAAGCAGGAACATCAGCAAATAGCATGCTGTGTTAATGCATTGCTCTCTAGTGTCATAACAGAGTAAGGTAGGGGATTGAATCCTGCAAACACTGACTGTGTGTGGGGTATGTGTGCAGTTGTCTTTGAAAGAAGTACCCTTTTTGGAGACTGGGAAAACACACTAAAAGAGGTACATTCCTCTTTGGAAAGACTGATGATGTCACCATCCTACAAATATAGACGGAGAAAAAAAAAAGCAACCAATAAAACAAGTAGCGTGCCATGTTAATGCATTGCTTTCTAGTATCATAACATAGTTAGGTAGGGGTTTGTATCCTGCAAATGCTGACTGTGTGTGTATCAATGCGGTGTAGGTTTTGCTTTTACTATGGTATGACATATTATGATTACAGTAGTAAGTGCATTGCACACATCAGGTATCTACGTGGCAAATATATATGTGTACATGTCCCATCAATCAGTACATAGGTGTAAAGCCTACATACTACATTAATACATTTGTTTCCATTGACAGGTTGTGCCGCTGCTTCTCAGAACGTAGGTCACATACGTATGTATGTATGTGACAAGGCCGTCCACTGTCATGTTCTGTGGCCAAGGTCATCTGTGCCACACACACCCATGACAGTTACTTAAGAGAAGTGTGAGTGAGAGTATATGCCTGGGGTATATGTAAGACATGTTCATACACAACAATAACTGCCAATAATGGACAGTCT
>NC_056725.1:1969163870-1969228870 GCF_019279795.1 Protopterus annectens | reverse complement strand
CATACATTAGGTTGTGTAATGGGTTTGGCTAGTTCAATATATGCCTGACCTATATCTGACAAACTAACTGTCCATGATGCAGATGTTGCTGCTACATATTTATTGATTGCATTTATAATTCTTTATCTACATATCTAGGATGTTTTCACATAACATTTTCACTTCGATTTATATAGAACCCTGCATTTCTTGACACATACTCACATTTTTGGGGAAAATGTAACATGCTACACATGTTCCAGTTTTAGTTATTCATGCCAGCCAGTAATTGACTGTTGTGGACTGTATATATGTTTCACAGCTACTAGCACTTCCATCACCCACTTTATATGGGACTGCACAACTCTGGGTTGCCAGTACCTTTTCAAACAGTACTGTTTGTATAATGCAAGGGTACAACAAAATTTCAGACTCTGTGACACAGACACACTCTGGGTTTTAGACCTTTATTAATGACATTACACACTTTTCCACAGGCTCACTCCTTTATTTGTTTTAACGGTGTATATGGCAGACATGTTCAAGACATATTATACCTTTAGTAATAGGTTAGTACACTCTTTTTTCAGGCTCACTCACTTATTTATATGACAGTGCCTGCAGAGATATTATTCCAGACATATGTTACCTTTCTTAATGGGTTTCTACACTCTTTTTCTGCCTCTCTGATGTTTTTATCTGACAATACATACAGAGAACTTATTCAGGCAATTTTATGGCTGTATTATTGGACTACAATACTTTCTTTCATGTTCTCTCCCATATTTTATATAACAATACATACAGAATAATCACTAACCTGCCTGGTGGCACAGCCTATCAGCATAGGCTTGCTGATTCATAGCACGGTCACCTGCAGCTGTAAAGTAAATGAGGGGATATTGAGACATACCTATCCATTATACATACTCATTTTCAATTCTTACATGCTGCATTCCATGGCTACATACTCAGTTGTGGGGCATCTCGCATCCCACGGGCCTCCTGTATCCACTGGTTCAGGCGGTCCTGCTTTTGTCTCTTCAGGCCTGCATGGTGGTGATGGACCTGTTCACCAGTCCGAGGAATGCCTGTGGCACTGGTGAGGTCATGAGCTAACCGGTTCCAAGTCTCTGCCTTGTACTCCGTCCCTTGGAACTGGCCCTGCAGGAGTCTTGACTTGTGAAGATGGACATGGAGCTAAACCATGTGTTTGGACTCCTCGATGCCCCAACGTTGCACTCAGAAGCATATTCCCTCTCTGACACCAGACATTCTAACTGAAGATGTGAGCTACAATCAGTTATGGCATGTATTCCCGCCTGTGGGGCTTAAATATGCCGCATTTTCCACACTTTTTTGTGATTTGCCATTTTGTAAAATTCTCGGCTGACTGCAGACCTGCTTAGTAATGATTAAACTATCATTCATAAGTATATGAATGTTAACAGTGGATGTTTCCCCTATGTTATCATGGCTTAGTGGTTCTGTACTTTGCTTCTGATGCACAGAGTTCTGGGTTCAAACCTTGTCATTCATTTTATTTTCATATTGTCCAGACAGGCTAGGGGGTGTGGCTGCATTTAAGCAACTTTGCTCTACGTTGCTCCTTGGTGCCCTACGGCGCCCTGGTTTGTGCAGCGTGCACGTCCGTGCAAACACATTGCGCTAGGTAAAGCGATTTTAAATTTTGGGCAACTCTATTGCTCTGGGTAAAGTGCTATTAAACTATAGGCAACTCTGCTTAGCTGGGTAAAGTGCTATCAAACTATGGGCACCTCTGTTAAGCTGGGTAAAGTGCTGCTTAACGGCAGGCTATTATATATCTGGATCCTTTAAAAATATATATTTTGTTCACTGATACATTGGCCATTTCACTGCTTTTAATAATATTTTAATCATATATATCTGGTATTATTTCAAATACTGATTTAAACATAAATAAGAAGGGGAGTGGTGGGACTCAAATTGTGCATGCCTCCTTTTTGTACATATGCTCTACCATTATGCTATTACAATTTGGTGCGATTTGTATAAACATTCTTTCTTATGCTCTTCCATGTGGGAATTGCTAACTATAGCTAAGCAATGGGCACACCCACGCACACGCGCAAATACGGGCAGCTATATCATGGATTTAAAAAAAAATAAATAAATATTTTACTTTTTATAACTGTGATGGGGGTTTACAGTGTCAGGGCGTGTGGTGTTGGGTGCAAGTACATTTGAGCAAACTCGCTCTTGTGTGTTGACATTTTGCTTTTACTACACTTGCAGGAGCATGGACATTTAGACTGCTCGGCAGTCAGACACGCCCCCTGCTTTCATACTCGGTCCGTGTAGGAGTTACGGTTGAGTCAGCATGCCCTTATGAATATTCATGGCACGCTGACATCACACCGTTCAACTGCAGCCTCCAAGGAAGACATATTAAGTTGCGATTTTAAATTTTGGGCAACTCTATTGCTCTGGGTAAAGTGCTATTAAACTATAGGCAACTCTGCTTAGCTGGGTAAAGTGCTATCAAACTATGGGCACCTCTGTTAAGCTGGGTAAAGTGCTACTTAACGGCAGGCTATTATATATCTGGATCCTTTAAAAATATATATTTTGTTCACTGATACATTGGCCATTTCACTGCTTTTAATAATATTTTAATCATATATATCTGGTATTATTTCAAATACTGATTTAAACATAAATAAGAAGGGGAGTGGTGGGACTCAAATCGTGCATGCCTCCTTTTTGTACATATGCTCTACCATTATGCTATTACAATTTGGTGCGATTTGTATAAACATTCTTTCTTATGCTCTTCCATGTGGAATTGCTAACTATAGCTAAGCAATGGGCACACCCACGCCACGCAAATACGGGCAGCTATATCATGGATTTAAAAAAAAATAAATAAATATTTTACTTTTTATAACTGTGATGGGGGTTTACAGTGTCAGGGCGTGTGGTGTTGGGTGCAAGTACATTTGAGCAAACTCGCTCTTGTGTGTTGACATTTTGCTTTTACTACACTTGCAGGAGCATGGACATTTAGACTGCTCGGCAGTCAGACACGCCCCCTGCTTTCATACTCGGTCCGTGTAGGAGTTACGGTTGAGTCAGCATGCCCTTATGAATATTCATGGCACGCTGACATCACACCGTTCAACTGCAGCCTCCAAGGAAGACATATTAAGTCTTGCATGGAGGATTTGTGAATCCGGGGGTACATCTCCTAAAGATAGGGGAGTTGAAAGGGCATATGATCTCCTGGAGGGTCTGATATTTGAGCTGGTGGGTGACTTGTTGCAATGATGCAATCTACTTGATGCAGATGATCTTAGAGATACTGATCTAACAGTACTGCAGGGCTGGGACATCAGTGAGAGACTTTACAACATGCAGTTGAATTCTGATGTGGCCTGTAAGAAACATATTGTGTTTATTTGTTTCCCTGTACTGTCCAAGCATATGTAATGTGATTTGTTATGTCTCTGCTGGTCTGTCTTCTTCCCCTTCCAAAACTGACTGTTTCTTAACTCTGGTAAGTCCTTACTAATGTACAAATGGAGATGGACATGGATTCTTGATGTGCCACCATACTGTGGATCTATATGATCATAGTATTATCCCTACCCTGACCATTTCAACATAGTGCTAGAAATTCACATGTACACCTTGAAGTACTCTAACCATTTCTGTGACAGTACATTCAGACTTAACAATGTCACGGCACATTTGTAGCTGGGCAGCCAAAGCTTTATATGTTTACTGATGCAGTTGTGACATATGACTGAACCTTGACGCCCTTGGTCAAGGTTCACAGTAGACACTGTTACCTCTGAATTTCTGCCATCATCCAGAGGGTATTCCTGTGGGTCTAGAGACAATGGTGTTTAGGTGCATGGGTATAATGTGACCATGTCCTGACTTTGTGATCTGGTGTCACTTCCTGCAGAGTTGTGAGATCCTGTCTATAAACTTGGTGATTGTGTGTCACTTTACTCAGGCTGTCTCATAAATATAAGAGTGTTATCATCATCATCTGCCACTCTGCTGCTGATATCTTTCAAATTAACTGGTATAGTGGCACTCATTTCTGCTACTGATAATGTAAAGAATTAGTCAATAATATTACTAGCCAGGTATTGGAGTACACAACAGCATGCAGTGTGATGAGAAGTGAATACACTTAACATGCACACTTTGTTCAATATCATGTGGAGAAGTAGAATTTTCATCTGCTAATAGTAATGGTGATGTGTTACATGCAATTGTTCCACTTCAGCAGTCATTTCTCTAAGAAATGTATTACTGTGGTCAAACCAAACTTCCTAAGCAGATGTCTGTCAGTGTTACAGATGTGGGTAATAGCTAGTATCCACACCACCTCTGGCTGTGCCAGTGCTATCACCTATTCTTTTGTAGTCATCCCTCAAAGTGGAAAAATTGGTATTCCTCATCATGTGCTAAATGAATACAGGTTTGAGCTTTCCACGAGTAGTGTCATGGACAATTGAATTCTGCCTTGCATTTGGTCTGGAGCATCCTACTATATAATTAGATCTCTTCTTGCACTGTGTTAATGTGCAGTGCTTTCTACCAACATTTATATCCATAAACACTTGGTTTCAGGCCTTTCCCTTTCAGATTGTATTGGTCCCATTTTCCAAAAAGGGATTTTACATAAGCCTAAGAGGTTCCATGAGGATCCAGTTCTCCTCAATAATATAATTGTCTTTTCTCTGTCTAGATCCCTGATGCTACATTATTAATTTACCTAAAACAACTCACACAACTAATGTGCTGAAATTGTTCCCCTCATCAGCAAAACAAGACAGCAATGAAAGCATGTCTGCTTTCAGCACAAATAAATCCACTATTTGAGTACAAAAAACAATATGATGATACAGCACCCATATTCATATGCACATACTGCAAGTCCAAGTTCAACAAATTAAAATTGTGTTCTGCTAGCAGTTGCATCCATCATCTGCCACGTTTCTTTCACTAGTAATGGTCACAAATCCAACAATAAATGAACTTGTGAACTGACAACACAATACATTAGTGAAATACAGAGCCTCAGACTTTATTCACATTTTGTAGTATCATCTTAAGTAGCATAATCTATGAATGCAAGACATAAGTGTTACAGACATTTTTCTTTCACATTGCCATTAGTACTATATCCCCAAATATTTCCACTGCTAATTTTATGAATTTCAATTTATAAACCTCAATCATTTTATTATTATGAACAAGAATTGATGGCAACTGACTTTCAGATGAGTGAAAGACAATTCTTCACATATTAAGTGCACTATAATTTTATTATGAAATGATTCCTGATTACTTATTACTTTATTGCTGTTTTTATCCTACATCTCAAATCCTGCATATGATTGGTTGAATGTAATCTACAAATACTTAATGGTGATATTGTTACTATAGATCTGAAGAAGGATGAGGAAGTTGTCCGAAAGTGCTTATCATTCTATCTTTTATATGTTTTATGATTCATTAAAGGACTGTTTTTATTCATTTAAACACAGTTTTATTTTTTGTTTTATGATTGGAGCTGTATAGGTGAAATGGTACTACATTTTATTCATGTATATATATTGTGTTAGCCACCACACCCTATGCAGAGAGGGAGTGGGGATTAATGTAGCAACTCAATTAACCTGCACAGTGGTTAGTAAGGGATGAACTGCTCAATGCCATACTTTTACAATTTAAAAATACATTGATTACAGCAACTTCAAGTGATCTGACTGACTTAAAAATGGATGTAAGGTGTGCAAAGCATAATGAAAACAGTAATTTAGTGGAAATGTTTGCAAAGGTTGAATAAAGTACCCATCCACCAAAGAAACTAGTTCAAAAGTAACAGTTTGAAGGAAGATAGGACATTCTTGTAGTTCAACTTCCAGTAAACCAATATTACAAATGGATTCAGTAGAAATATGCCATGAACATATGAGCTTTGCTGCTTTGATGGTCAGTAAATGCAAAAATATAAGTGAGACAGATTCAGTAGAAAAGCATATAGAAATAAGCACACAGATTCAGTACAAGTACAACACTAATGTCTGTGATTTACTGATTATTAAATATATAATCATGTAAGAAAGAAAGTTGCATGAAATGATAGACTGAATGCTCAGCAGTATTGAAACATGATTCTGAAAAAAATGTAATTCCAAGATACATGTGCTGAGTAAATAACTGGTGTTTTTCTTTGTTTTATTTTGCAAGTATAAATGCAGAAGTATTTCATACACACAAAAAATAAGGAACAAGAAAATAAATAATGGGCTTTTAGTGCATATCAGCAGCCCGATCCATATCAGCCAGAATTGTTATCTCCTTAGTATCAGTACACTGCAAAAATAAAGCTCACCACCACTTGATATTGTGATACTCTCTTCACTGTCTTCTAACCTACTTCCTACCCACACTATATTTATACTTAAAATATTTGAAAGATAAGGGGTCTATTATCAGCCATAAATATAGTACTCATCCTCTCCTATCTCCTCCAGCACAACCCTCTTAATGGCTTCCTTCCATGTTTCCCTGCTTGTTATGACTCCCAGTTTTCAATCTTTTCTATATTCCCCTTTCCATTTATTTTAAGAAACTGAACAGGGTGTCCACATGAGAATACCACTATAGAAAACATAAAAAAATTGTATTTTTAAAAGTTGATATAAATAGCTGCTCTACCTACTGCTTGCCTTGAATGTTTCAGATGTGTTTGCACATTGCCACATTCATTCATTATATTTGAAAACTTCCAGATTAAACAAGCACTTATGTGTTCATGTAGTACTTTGCACATTCTTAAAGGTTACCTTCATCAAGCTAACATATTTAATAAAAGTTAGTTAATCAGTGCTAATAGTTTGTGATTAGCGAATTTGCATATAGGTATGGCAGTGGTCTTCAAGAATAACATCTATGAAAATGTGAACATGAACAACATAATACAGTATGGTTTTCATTTATCTGTCACCTAAGGGCTACCACATAAATGATTGCGTTATATTTAAATAAATGAGTGATTTGTGCTTCAAAACATCTTTGTTAATACCTTAACAAAACTGTTTCACAATTTATATACTAACTTTATGCCTGACTCCACTCATCCTGATCTAACCAGAAAACAAGGAATTTCTACTTTGTCTAGTAACTCTTTAAAACATAACTGTCAAAATTCTACTTGTATTAGGGAGAAACGCAAAACCATCATAGTAAAAAGTACCAGACTGGTGATATTTTTGAAATTGTCTTGCTATTAAATCGCAAAGTCAAGAAAATAAAGGATATGAACTAAGATACACTTTCTAATGTAAAATAAGTCTGTAAGTGTAATCATTTTAGTATTTATTGAGTGTAATCTCTCATTCCTGTCTCAAAAAAAAAAATCACTCAAGATTTAGGAGGTTCAGAGCAACATTTTAAGCCAAAATCAGAGATATCCCTGAAAATAATTAACAGTTAAGACAAAAGGTCTTAAATGTTTCATTAGCAGCCACAATTTACTCTTCACTTTGTTGACTGCATTCTAAAACATATGCCAATTTACAAATTCATTTTATGGTTCTTGCATAATTCCTTGCCACTGGAACACCATGGCCAAAAGCAATAGAAGTAGCATTACCCTGTTGACTTTGTTACTGTTAAACAAGCACAGAGAATCTCTACAACAAAGGTGAGGAAAAAAACTATGAATAATCAGAGCTTAACAAATTCAGCAGTGTCCTGATGAATCATATTATTCAGAATAAGTTAAATCATCTGTGGGAAGAGAAAACGATGAGGAAGACAAGACCTGCAAAAGCAGCAGCTTTAGACAAGTTTTTCCGTAAAACACATCAATAAACATGAAAACCAACAAACTAATAAACAGGCAAACAAATAAAAAGCTAGATAGGTAGATATGAAAACAGGCAGATAGCTAGATAAACAGATAGATAGATAGACGGATGGATGGATAGATACCATGGTGGCTTGTTTTAAATTGAGGCTCTTGCTTTGATTCTTTCTGGTACAGCCCCATCTATACACTTATGCAAGTGTTTGTACAGGGCTTTGGTGTAAGCTTTGGTATAGTTACCATTTCCAGCTGAGGGTGGGGCTTGGAAAGCATTTATAGCTTCACCTAGGAGGGTGTAGTTTGTGTGGGTGAAGTTTGTTAGTCTGATTCCAGCCTTTGTGAGTTCTGGTGTTAGTGTCAGCTCAAAACTGATTAATTTGTCATCAGATTTAACTAATGAGGGTCCGACAGTTGCAGTAGTGCAACTTTGTCATTTTGTTGAGGACCACATCTAGTATGTTTCTTCTTCATTCAGAGTTTGAACAATTTGTTCCAGGGCATTTGAGTTAACAAAGTCAATGAACGTTTGCACAAGTGAGCTAGGACTAGAGTAGGTTTCCTACTTGCTGCTTAGAGACCATAATGCATGTGTGACCTGAGGAATTATGGCACCAGACAGGCAGCTGACTGTGATTTTCACCTTGTCTCACTATTGAGTAGAAAATGTGTTTTTTAAGTGTTATGCCTTATGGGCTTGGTAGGTGAGATACTGGTGTTGCTATCTGTCATAGGTGCTGGGAGAACTGTGTTAGTTGTAGCAGTCTTGTGTTTTGGAGGTGTCTAGTGTTTCAATAAGTTTTTTGTGAGAACCTCCATGTATGTTGATCTTTGTGTTAGATGTGTACTATGTGTGCGAGTAGTTGTACTATGTGCATATGCAGTGGTGGTGGGTTGACAACCTCATCTGTGCTACTGCTTTTAGTGCAAGAGAGCATGGATTCAAAATTCTTGGTGTAGAAACATCTCCTAGACTGTGTACTAGAGTAAGCAATTAGTAGAGGGTTGTCAGTGGACATGAGGCAATTGCTACACTGTCTCAAGAAACCCAAGTCAAGAAGGTTGGCAGGAGAAACAAGGGTGGTCCAACTGTCTATAATGCTAGGTTGAAGACTATTACCACTAAAGGGGGCTTTTTAGGAATGATCAAGGTGGAGCTCAGTGGATGGATATTTCTGCATGTTTTTTTGTTGTTGTTTGTAGTTTAATAGGTTTCAGCTCACTAGCAGTATTTCTTTGACTGGGAAAGTACTAAGGATGAGGGCCACACTAATGTGCTACAATTGTATCTAAGGGAAAAACTGTTGAATTTATCTGTCTGACTATGGCACACAGTTGTGCAGCAGTGAGCGGTACAGCACAAAGTGCAAACAAACAAAAATCTGCTCAAATGCAGGGCTTATATACCAGAAGCTAAAAACTTGAAACAAAACTTTAAAAATATTCAAAAGCACCAGTGAGGTTCCTTACACCAAGCCCTACACCTACCACTCTTCACCAGACAAGTTCCAATCAGCACAATCCTCTCACTTGAGTGCAGAAAGAACCCTTCCAATCTAAGATGGCCTGGAAAATGTGCTCAGAACAAACAACCACTACAAACAGAACCAGATGCAGCAAACCTGTATCTTGACAATGCAACAGATACTAGCTACCATAGTTTTGGCAGGAACCACTAGAGAATGTTTACCACAGCAGAAAAATAGCAGTGAGTCACTAAAAACATTGAAAACAGCAGGAAATCAGCAAGGAGACTCTACAGAAGTAGCTTTAAACAGCTAACAAATCAGTTATTTTAACATGAGAAAATCAGAAAAAGCAGCACCGAATGCTTTGCAAAAGTGAAAAGTACCAGCAAATGCTTAACAAACAGTGAAAATAGCAAAATGTTTCTGTTTCTGTTAGTGCAATGAGCACCATTGCTAATGAAATATGCAAGTAATCAAGGCACACTGAACAATGAGCAGCCTTGACTCCAGCTCACAGCACAGGTCCACGGCCACACTGAGGTAAGGAAGTACCCAACGTGTGTGTGTGTGTGCGTGTCTGTGTGTGTGTGTGTGTGTGTGTGTGTGTGTGTGTGTGTGTGTGTGTGTGTGTGTGTGTGTGTGTGTGTGTGTGTGTGTGTGTGTGTGTGTGTGTGCAAAATGTAAACAAAAGAATGCACACTATAATCAAAGAGAGGCAGGCTAGCAAGTACAGTAGGGGCACAGGCCATACAAACTATAGCAAACATGAAAAAAGAAAGCCAGCACCTTGGAAGCATGAAGATTTATTATAAGAACCAGACCGGTTTCAGCATATAGCTTCCATCAGTGGTACATCTCAAAAAGCAGTAATAACCCTACAATAAATACTTAATCTAATTAGGTATCCATTACATCATTTCCTGTCCAAAACAACATTTGTCTAATGCCAAATGATAGGCACAAAAAACAATGCAGAACACGATAAAAATCAATGTGGAATTACTGTTTTATTCCCCTTTATGCTTTTCCTTGATATTTTAATATTCTGTTTTTTGTTTTGTGTTTTAAGAACTGTTGTACTTTTGATATCCACCACAGAGTACTAAATCATACCCAGTGGTATCCAACTCATGATAGGAACGGAAAGTACTACAATTTGTCATTTAATCCAGGTGGGAATAAACCACCCAATTTTACAATTCATTTCCTTTCCTTCATGTTTAATATATTGTGCCACCCTGTTTTGAAAGATCTATTGCCTGATATTTTGTCAATGACTATAAAAGTAAATTTCGCTGTATGATGAATCAGTGAATGTCTGTAAAGAGCATTGGTGGCTCTGGCATTCCTAATATCCCCTAAATGGTCTGACATTCGAAATCTAAATTGTGTAGAAGTTTGGCCTACATAGAAAGCTTGACAAGTGCAAGTGGCTAAATATATAACCCAATCTGTTCCACAGCTGGCGAAGCAGTTAATGTTGTACACCTGTCCAGTGTTTTTGCTGGTAAAAGTTTTTGTTTTGAAAACATGTTTACAAAGTGCAATGTCCGCATGGGTAAGAACCAACCAATTTCTCCCCTGTTAGTGTTGTTTGATGATAAATTGCATCCTGATGCATGATTTTTTTATAGTGAGAAAAATGGGAACCCAAAGTTTTGTCCCACCTGTAAGAAAATAGGTATCTGTCTCCCAAAAGGTCATCCAATTGTTCATTTGTCTTCAAAATGTTCCATTGTTTGTCAATAACATCGACAAGATGTGCTGTATTTCTACAAAATGTGGTGACCATTCTCAAGGTTTCCTTATTATCCTTCCTGGGTTGATGTTTATATTCTAATAAAGTGTTCCTGGATCGTTTTTTAGCCCATTGCATGGCCGAGTTAACATTCTGTTTGCCATATCCCCTAGCCAAAAATCTGTTAGCTAAATCATGATGGGATTGTGTAAGATCCTGCTGTGAAGAGCAAATTCTCTTCAAATGCAAAAACTGGGATTTTGGAATGTTATTAATGGTTTGTTTGGGGTGGAGACTGGTGGCATCTAACAGGCTGTTGTAGTGTGGATATTTTCAGTAAACTGTGGTTCATAGCGTGTTGTCTGGATGACACTGTAAATGAACATCCAAAAAGTAAATCTCACTGTGGATATCAAGAGTACAACAGTTCTTAAAACACAAAACAAAAAACAGAATATTAAAATATCAAGGAAAAGCATAAAGGGGAATAAAACAGTAATTCCACATTGATTTTTATTGTGTTCTGCATTGTTTTTTGTGCCTATCATTTGGTATCAGAAAAATTTTGTTTTGGACAGGAAATGATGTCATGGATACCTAATTAGATTAAGTATTTATTGCAGGGTTATTACTGCTTTTTGAGATGTACCTCTGATGAAAGCTATATGCTGAAACCAGTCTGGTTCTTATAATAAATCTTCATGCTTCCAAGGTGCTGGCTTTCTTTTTTCATGTTTGCTAATGTACACTATAAACCAGAAATTGAAAACTATGAACATCCACATTTAACAACATCAGATAGGTAAATCAAGAATGCACAAGCAAGGGAAAGCCTAATTACAAGTGGGCAATAAAGGCTGCTACTGTGTACAATGCATGGCGTGAATTCATGGACATGCAATATTACTGACATTGTTATTTTTATTAACGGTCATTAGATATTCAGGAGGAAAAAAGTGTTGTTGGAAAATACAAGCATGTTAAGAGTTTTTCAACTCCACGTGGGCAGATCTCTCAAGCTTTCAATGCAGGGATAGTGGACAAACACACATATATGTCTAGACAAATGCACAAACACAGGGAGAAGTTGCACATACTGCTCCTAGAAGTTGCAAAAGGAGATACAATAAATGTTCCAGCAGTAGCATGCACATTGTGATGGATGGAAAGCTACCATATTCCTTAAGAATATACAAAAGAAATATGAATGTCAGGAGGGACAGAAAATAATTTATTATGATGCATAAACTGGAATGCTGTGGAAATCATAACAGATGAGATGTATGTACATAGGAGATCTGCGAAATATCATTAAACCAGATAGGGAGAGAACATGCAGAAGCTGCCCCAAAAGAGAAGCAAAACAGACTTCCAAGCACTGTGAGACAGAAATGCTAACCTCTGCATCACTGTGCTTATAATCAGGAATAGCATGTACATAGTCCAAAGGAATAGCATGTACATTTAAACATATTATAAGGCAAATTGTCAAGCTGCTATTGGTTGATGCATGTAGGCAAGGTGTCAAAAATTAAACAAATGTTGAAACTGTAATAATAAGTATCTGAAGCAAGTAATGAAGAAGCTCATATGAGTATTATGCCTTGTTAGACGATAAGTACTGGATGGAATGTGATAATGATGACATTCTGCAGTCCTGCCACTGCCCTTTATAATGGAACTGCTATGGGTCTGCTTACAAAACAGTTGCGTTCAGTGTAAGAGACTTACTTCACTGTAAGGCCTATCTATAAACAGGCTTATACCAGGGGTGGGTTCCAAATGACCAGCTCTCAGTGTAAGTGGCTACTAAGTTTTTGAAATTGAGCTCTAATTGGAACATCCACAGAGGTTTCTCACTAAAAGAATACAGGATATAAGTAAAATGTCCTATGCAGACTGTCTCAATGCCCTATCCCTGTATTCAGTCTCCTACAGGCTTCTGAGGGAAGATCTATGACTAACATATGGGGCATTGTCAGTCCCCACTCTGATGGACCTATTGCATATCCACAAATCAAACAGCACCAGAATTACCCATTCTAAAGACTTAAACCTTGCGTGTGATATAAATAGCTCCTGCTGGAGATATGTATGCATCCCAGAGACTATTGTGTCTATGGAACAGGCTCCCCATCCATGTGAAGCAGACTTCCTCCCTAACCCAATTTAAGTGCAACTCAGACAATTGGAAGAGAAACCAGAAATTCATCCCTGGTTTGGCACCTATGTCTCTAATGGACACAGGTAACCTGTAAATGGTTCATCTCCCAACCCCCTGCTTACACTTATCAAGAGTATCAGAACTTGTCAGAGATTTGGGATGCATGGATAGGCTTAAGTAGGCCCTTGTGGTCGTTAGCCTAGTAAACACCTATGAACCTATAAAACCTGTACTGTGATAGAACTCTTGCCAAAAACACTCATATGGAAGAAGTTCATAGCAAATATGTATCTGAATGAGTATGGCTATGGTTAAAAGGGTTATATGTATCTTGAATGAATGTGTAAGAACACAGTAACAGGCAGGATTAGCTTATACAACAAATTTGATGCATACATTTCAAATTAGTGGTAGCATTTACAGAGGGAGAGGGATTCTCCAGGTGCTCTACTCCCTTTTGGACAAATCATAGACATGAAAGGGTTATATCCAATGAGAATTAATCAGAATACATCTGTGTATTAAGTCATTATTGTCTAGCAACAGTTGTTGCATACACTGCTTCAATGTATATCAGATGGGACTGGAAAATCTGTCTACTTACGTCACAGTCACATTGCATGTGTATTCATGTATTAGTTAATGCTGTCACACAAAAATTGTTGCAATACAATTTAGAAAATACATATATGAAGGGTATGTGGTAACATCATTGGAATATGACTAATGACTCTAGCATTGTGCAGCAGACAACAGTAACTGTTGGATCACAGCACTCAGCATACCTCCCAGACATTTGGAACATCATATCATGGCTACAGTGAGCTGTAGAATTTGCGAGAGATGAGACAAAATAGCACTGCTGCTCTCATTTGCTCATCCTCACTAATGCCTATTGTACAGCACTCAGCAAAACCATTGTCTGAAGGCAAATTCTCAGCAATCTTTGCCACAAAATGGCAATTGCTAGTGCCCACTATTGACTAGTGATGCTGCCTTGTGCTAATTCTGAAACATAAGATGCAAAACATTTATCATTAAACTGGGTCTGCTTACAAGGAGGTATAGGGGTCAAAATCATCCACCAATCAAGGCAAACCCCCCATAAAATATAATTCATCATATCAGTTGAGTAAGCAATTCCAGCATGTCACCAATATCCTCTTTTGTTTTCATTTTTGTTTTAGACACTCAGACAAGGTAGACAATGCTGGATGTGAACACATGCTCCTGTAAATTGTAATGTGTAGACCTTGCAGTATGCCACAGAAGACCTTATAACCTAGTTGTCAGAAGGCACACAGTTGAAGGGATAACCTGAGCATTGCACTTGAATGTGTATAGGGTCACTTAAAAGGGAGTGTACAACCTGAGGGATCAAAATGAAGGACCTCTGAAAGCATTACTAGTAAGTACCATTGTAGATATCATCATCTGTTGAATAAGTCATTCCTGCCCGCTATGTCTTAATTTTGAACACAGTAATACAGGTTAAACATTACTGGATTTGAACACCTGCCTATCTTAGTCAACATCCTCTAGTCTTTGCTAAATCACTGCACCAACTGATGGAAATCACAGAAAAAAGTCACATCACAGATGTCAGAAGCACATATCTGGAGGGATAATGTGAGCATTGTGTTGGAATGCCAAAAGGGAGTACAGCACCTGAGTGATCAAAACTCTTTCCCTGAGTAAATGTAACCCCTAAGGAATCTGTATTAATCTGTAGATCAATGTATGATTCATTATTGCAACTAAGTCTTGAGTTTATGTGTGCATCACTTATACCTTGCTGTGTTATGTGTATGCAATGTACAGGAAAATAACAACTCATACATGCAACAGATATTACTGTTACTCTAACTGGTATCAGTCTGCAAATGTTATTGTAATCGTACAAGTTCAATGGAACACACTGCACAATGAGAGGAAAAAGGTGACGGAATGCCACCCTCAGTTGTATAGAGCAGTGCACCCTGCATTAGACTAGATCCCTCATATCATGTGTACATTGATGCAATAAAGTATATGCAAGTAACAAAGGCCCCTGGCATTAATTTCATCTTGTCAGAATCACTTACTGAAACACACTGCTGCCAAACATATTTGTGCAGCTGATGGCAAACTGTTAGTGCGTACATAATCATTCCTCGAGTTTTTGTCATAGGATGAGAACTAGCTATAGTAGGCTTTGTTGCTTGATGCTAAGCATCATGTAAATGCTGAGTACAGAAAATCTGATTTCATTTTACAGGCAATTTCTGGCCATGTTTGTAGTGTGGGAATCTATTTTTTGACCAGAGTAAAGGTCTGAAATGGGGTTGATAGGACAGCGGTGAAAATGGGGAACAAGTTGTGGGTAGGACACTGGGGAGTAATTATTGAATGAGCAGGAAGATGATGGGAGAGGAACATAGCTATCTTTCTCTTCACAAACTAACAATGTATTTCTATAAAGAATTTGGGAAATTTGGATTTTCGCATCATACAGTATGTGTGACAGCAACTTAATGTTGTTTAACCAGCTGGAACAAATGAAATGTATAACACACAAACACACACACACACACACACACACACACACACACACACACACACACACACACACACACACACACACACACACACACACACACACACACACACACACACACACACGTAAAGTGGATAGTTATGTATGGGATATAATTTTTGCTTGGACAGATACCCTTTTCATTTTTTAAGAGAAAGAAATGCAGTAGAAAGTATTTTGGAATCACAGGGTAGGCATACCTGTTAGCTTAAGCAGCAGGTGCTGACATACAAGACATACAAGACAGACAGGGATGGTGATGGACATAAGAGGATGGGGGACACCATGACTGGGGTTAGGTATGGGACTTTGGATGTGCATCCCTGTCCATTGTGAATATAGTGGGAATCTAGTCCTCACTCTCAGAACTATTCCCCACTGTATGCTGTCAAAGTCACTTGGGGCACTACTGGATGTGGGAGCAAATAGGCAATTTGCTGCAGGATCCTTTGCACATGGCTAAAGAGGACTATGAGACCCCTCTCTATGATCTCTCTGCAGCCTGGTCAGCTCTTGTCATGTGACATACTCACCACCTCCACTGGTGCTAGTCCTAGTGGGTATCACTGCACCATACCCAGGAGCAGATCTACCCAATGTAGGTGGTGCAGGTAGTGTAGGTGTTGTGGAGGCAATACTGTCAGGATGTAACACAAACATGTCAAGTGTCTGTGTTGTCAGTGGTAATGGCAGTGCAGCCAGCTGTAGAGGGACAGTGGTACAAGCAGTTGTGGCTGGTCTAGGTCCCTGTGCTATTGTTTGTGGTGCAGCAGGAATGGTTGTCCAAATGCAATGAAAGGTAATAAAAAATACAAATGAAACGATAGAAAGAGTGAGGGGAGAGAAAAAAATAAAAAAATATATAAATCTTCTGCAATATTAATATAGTCAAGTCAATTCTCAGCTGGGGAGCCTTCCGTGTAGAGTCTGCATGTCCTCTCTGCATTCATGTGGGTTTCCTCCTGGCAGTACAGTTTCCTCCCACATTCCAAAGACATGCGTCTGGAGCATTTCTCCCTGGGCATTCACTGAAAATAGGCTCTATCTTAGTCAGACTTTCCTGGTCAACAAATGTTAAATAAGTAAATAAAATGCACAAGAAAAAATACCCCAATGATAACCAGGTACCTCAGCAGCAAGTAATGAATACTCCAATGACAATAAACAAGCAAAGGCAAGGCTCCAGGTTCCCCAAAAGATTTAATTTCTGCAAACGTAAGCACTTTCACTAGATGCTTCTTCAGGTGTATACCATATTAAACTAAAACACCATTAAATTAAATAAATAAAATAGATAAATAAACTTAACACATCAATGACTGACAAGTAGTGCTAATGAGGCACACTTTCAAAGCATTAGCAAGCAAAAAGTCTTTTAATGCCCGATCTTGTACTGCTCAGGTACATGTACATCATCATGTAGGAAACAACACCATGTTTACCTGCACAGTACTTAAAGCAAATTGAGTGATTTAGAAATGATAGTAGGTTGAGAGCTAACTAACATATTTCACATGCCCAGAAGTGTTCATCTGAACCCTATTAAACAAAACATGGGCTAGGGAACTTCTATCATGCTAGGGAAGACTGCCGTGTTTCTCAAGTGCTATGAACAAAGTACTGACAGCAGTTTTGGTAAGGACTACATAGGATAGTGTTTGAAATCCTTCAAGGTATGTATACTGTTCATTCTTAGTAAGGTGATAAATATTTGCAATGAGTGCTGAATAACTTCAATGATTCAATGCATTCTATTCCAGCAATTTTAAATATACTTCACGGAGATCAGGCAACACACATATTCATTTATATAGGCATTTTTTTAGTATTATTGCAACAGGCTTAAAACTTTAGACATTCATTGACTGAGTGAGTTCTGTAGGTTTTGTTACATTAGCCACTGTTTCTCTGCTTATGATATTTTCTGTGATTAGCAGGTATGTTTTCTTGCATCTGCTATTGTTTGTTGTCTTATGTAGTTCATATTTTTGGGAGGGGGTGATGTATATGGGATATTGCAATGCTTGCATTGCTGTTTAGCCTGTTATTTCTATGATGTTCCTCACTGATGGCATACTGATATATGATGTTCCATAGCTATAACAGTCTGTACAGTGTGCATTTTTTTATTTTTTTATTTTTTTTTTGTGATATCCATTTTTTCTTCCATCATAACAGGGATATGGTGTCTAAATCCAAAAATACAACAGGGTTATCATTGTGGAAGCCTCCTTTCTCAGATGCTGAGAATAAGGTCATAATACAGGCCCTCCATCTAATTGGTGGATGCATCTTTGATTTCTAGGCCTCCATCAATTCCTTTTGTCACTGTGGCAGCAGGTGCCTGATGATGTCATTGCTGTTGGTAGACAGGGGTGGGTATACTACAAGGTCCAACATAAGGCCACTATCATGAGTAAAAATGTCACTGTCAGAGCAAAGGTTGTGGCAAGGAAGCAACGGGATAGCAGTGTTGTGCCATCTACAGAACTATCACTTACTAGAGGTATTCCTGCCAACTGCTAGTGATCCTGGCAGCTCAGAAGAGTTTGAATATGTGGTGCTGAATGCTGGGGGCAGAGGTGGAACAGAATGCGTGGATTTGCCTACTTATGCCCAGGTATGCCAGTCAAATATCTTTTATATCCACCTAAGCAAATGATAGTCAGTTCTTTGCTTATAGTACTTTTATCAACTATTCTGTCTGGGTACATCTGGCATTGATGTACTACTGCTATCTGTAGACAGTATGGACATACTTGCATTTATTAGATATATGTATCACTCTCTGAGATTATACCATTTGCTCGTGTAGAGTCAATATTGTCTAGGAATTATATTATGTTTATTTATCTTCTGTTTATGTTTGTTTTGGTGTATTTACAAGTGAAACAATGTCTGGTACCAGCAATGTGGACCTCATTCTGTTTGATGCTGGAGGAGCACTACCCTCTGATGATGATGATGATGATGATGGTAATGATGAACAGGCACAGGCTGGTTTTCCTGGGGGTTTGTCAGACATACAGAGTGTAGTTCCTTCATCCCTTCTCTACAATACGGACTCAATAACTATGTCTACACATATCCATAACACAGAGCCATGAGAGAGCGGACAGGTTGATGTGGCATGATTTATCATGGTACAGTAGTACTCTCAGTTTTTGACATGATGGGATCTCCTTCTAGCCATTGTGAAAGTGAAGTACCAGACAAATCTCTGAGCAGAGGTGCTCAGAAAAGCTTACCACTCTTCTCCTGACATTGGTGTGTCAATATCTGCCACCCAATATATGTGCAGGGCCTTCATGGAGGCACAGGAAAGTTACACCAGGGCCTCAGAAGACGTCATCTGACTACTGCATGTTGTGCATTTTGACATATGAAACTGCATGAAACATGGGTGTGAGTCTATGGACAGGATAAATGAAACACAGAACCATGCAGAACAGAACGTTAGTAAAGTAGAACTTAAACAAATAGAAGCTGAAGTTAAGGAATATTTGTAAAGTGAAGGATTTAGTATAGAAAGTCTAACACAGGTTAGGTCACAGCATGATGGAACAATGAGTCCCGAAAGTAAGGAAAACAGGTGGAACAGGAGACATCTAAAGAAGAAATAGCTACATGGGAAAGAAAAAGAGATTTAATGTGGTACAATATTTATGCAAAGAAGAAAGCAAAACTAATCAAAGCAAAAAAGAAAAGTAGAACCAAAGATACTTAAAAGTAAAAACAAAGGTATGTGGATATGGAAAAAAAATTACAATCCAAAACATAAGAAAACAAAGGGGGTAGTAGGAAAAAATTTAGTAATGGAGTAGCTAAAGAAATCAAAAATTAAGTTATGGATTACTTGCAAAGTAAAGGATTTAGTGTAGAAAATCAAACTTTGGCAACATTGAAGCATGACAGAATGAGTCCCCAAATTAAGGAGAAATCAGTGGAATGGGAAACATCCAGTCAGTTTCCACATGAAAAAGTAAGCCTTCAGTAGAAAACCAGTACAAAAGTTCAGTTGTAGTTGCACAACAAGGGAAGGAGCAGGAAACGGTGGCAACTCTGACACAGTCGATGTCGTGGAGTGATAGGCTAGTGAGTTTCCATATGAAAGTGCAATGGATGACACAGGATGAAGTTAAACAGAATATGCCACGGAAAGATGTTCTGGATCTTTCTGGAGAATACCTGCAAGAAATGGAGAAAAAAGAATGTCCCCTTAGTTTAAAAGAAAATGAACTATGGGAAGAGTTGATTGATTTAATAGAGATTGATATACAAATTAAAATCAATAAAATAAATAGATTACAGAAAGTTAATACGACCAAAATGTTAGAAGTGTGGTTAAACAAATGAACACAGTAATCAAGACTATTCACAGAAATTCATGTGATATAACATAAGCAATTAGGGGATATTACTGAGCATCTAAATTAATAACAGATAAAGCCTTACCTTAAAAACCCAGTGCAATAAGGGAAATGAAGGAAAGAAATCAAATGCCATTATGGAAGTATCGAACAGAGAAAACTATAAAGCAGTTAAGACAAGAAGTGTCACTGTTAGAAGAGTATAGAAGAGGAAACAGATCTACAAAGATACTGAGAAAGATAGATCTGGTAAAAGCAATATGCAGTATCAAGACAGGACAGACCAGGATCTATCATACACTATTGCAAATAATAAACTTAAGATATCAGCGCAGACAGAAACACTTAAAAATATACAGATAAATATAAAGTAAAAATACAAACTAAGCAATTCATTGATGATCAAAAATGTTTTATAGAGAATTGGAAAACAAGGCAAAATAAACAGATACTCCACCAAAAAGCAGAAATAGACACATTTTGGGGAAATATTTATGAAGATCTGAATACAACAAAGATCCTGAATGGATGGAAGATGTAAAGGAAACATAAGAAGTTCAGATTTACAGGATATGAAATGGACTGAAGTAATGGCCAGAGAAATTGAAACAAAATTAAGAGAAGCTCCTAAATGGAAAACCCCAAGCCCAGACGCAGTACCTAACTTCTGGCTAAATCTTTACATGAAGATTTAGCCCTGAGTAGGAAATCAGAGTATGCACATGTTGAACAGACACCAACTTGGTTAACAACCAGAAAAAAATATACTGCTCTTTAAGAGTAAGCATATAAGCTATACTAAAAACTATAGGCCAGTAACTTGCTTCCAACGATGTATAAAGTATATACTGTAATTGATGTGGATAGAGTTTATAGTCATTTAGAAGAAAACTCAATCTTGGCAATAGAAAAAAAAGGTAATAAAAGAAAGTCATATGGAACAAAGGATCATTTGTTGATAAAGTCATAATGGAGAATTTTAAAAATGGGAAGATTCTAAGTATGGCATGAATAGGCTATAAAAAGCATTTGACATCCCATATTCATGGTAAAAGAGTGCTTACAAATGTTAAGCTACGCCCTACATTGACAGATTACATTACAGTGACCATGAATCAGTGGTAAACCATTCTACTGCTAAGCCTTTGTAGAACAGAGCATATGTGCTGTATCTTTAAGAAGTGTTTCCAGGACTGAACATGCATATAAATAGCAAGCACATGCTAACTTTAGTGCCATTTTGAGAGTGCAGCCAGAGAGTGAACATGTATGAATGTAAAATCTAGTTTGTATATAAGTTTACCTAAGTTAAAGTTATTAAGCTTCAATCCTGATGTGTTTGTATATAATAAAGCTGCTTGAACAGAACCCACAAAGTCTTGTCTATTACATCCTGACTAGACGAGTGGCACGGTCTCAGAACCGGGATTCCAGAGACTGCTTTCCAGAGCTATGAGGTGCAGAGTTAACAGTGAAGATAAACTAAAAGAAATGACATGAAAAAGATCCAGAAAAGAACCAAAGGTAATGAAAACTTGCACAAACAGTTTATTTTATAAAAAAGATAAATCAGAACATTACAAGGGCATGGACGGCAGTATTAAACAAACAAGAGGCACAAAAGGTTTGTTGATTAAACAAAATGTTTAAGACTAAGATTTGATAAAATGAACATCAGAAAAGTACATAAGGGGTTTCAAATTACCTCAGAATTGCAAAATAGGCATGTTTAAGGAGAAATGAGTATGTTTAAAGCAAAATGGGCATGTTTAGAGTAAAACAAGCACAAGAAAAGTATAATGGGCATGGAAAGAGATTAAATGAGCAAAATGAATATAATAAGGGCAAACCGGGAACATTGAGCATAAATAAAGCAAGGTGATTGCATGTTTTTGGTGAAGTAATGTGCTTTGTATAACTATTACTTTTTACTGCATTCAGGGCATAACTAGAGTTATTCGAGGTATCTCAAAGTATGTAAAAGTATTTATAGTGTGTGCTTATTACTATATGTATTCCAAAGAGTTTATTTGTGTACAAAGTGCAGCTATTTCATGAAGTACAGTCAAAGTACAGACATTTGGAAAATATTTTTTGTGCTGGGTGTGTCTCTTCGCAAATTCCTGCCATTACAGAGTCTTTTTTGCACTGTAAAGAATTATCTAGCAAAGCACTACCATTTTGGAGAAGGTTCATAGGTTCATAGGTAGGTACTAGGCTATCGGCCCAGGGGCCTACATAAGTCTAGCCAACAAGGTTCCCTGGCATACACCACCTAAGAAAGTTATTTTCCTGTGCCACTGTCGAGCAGAGACACAGAAGTGATCCCTGGGGTGTATTTCCTATTTCCCATCCACTCATCAAGATTTTTCTTGAAGAGTGCTAAACAAGAACTTTGCTTGACATAGATGGGTAGCCTGTTTCAGAGTATGGGAAGTTTTTGGGACCGGAATCTATCCCTCGAGCATGTCCTGTTTATTTTGGTGGCAAGGTTTAGATCCCTAAATCATGTAGCTCAGAGGGATTGGGATTTCTTTAGGTGTAGCATGTCCAAAAGCTCTGGGTTTGACATAGTTTTATATGTTAGGCAGAGATCACCTCGGAGCAGGCGATATGCTACAGAGTAAAGCTGGAGTTTTTTGAGATGGTCAGTGTAGGGCATTTGTTTGACACCAGTAATCCTCTTTGTGAGGTACTTCTATGGCCTTTCCAGCTGCTGCAGATGTCTTGTGAGGTACATTCCAAAAGGGACATTGTACTATATAATGGGTCTAATGAGTGTCGAGTAGAGGGGAACAATGACCTCTTTTTTCCTGGATGAGAACCCTTTTATGATGAGGTGTTCCACGTAGAAGGACTTCCTGACTACTGTGGCGATGTGACTATCAAAGAAGAGACTACTGTCCACCTGGGTCCCAAGGTCTCTTATCACACATTCGGTGTTACGTAGATTGCTGCCTATGTGGAAGTTCATGGGTACAGAGTTTTTACCAAAGGGGATGACACTACACTTTTTGGCATTGAGCTTGAGGCCATGGCTCTGACACCAGTCATCTGTCTCAGCGAGGCCCTTCTGTAGGATGTCCACATCATTTGGGGACTTGACTATGGCTCCTAGTTTGCAGTCATTTGTGAACTTCATTAGCCAGAGGCCTTCTGTTCTAGCCTGTACTTCAGAGAAGTAGATACCAAACAGGAGAGGTCCCAGGACTGAACCCTGTGGTACTCCACTTGTCCCTGGTTTGAGGTCAGATTTGGAGTCTGCAACATTTGCAGTGTGGGTTCTATCAGTGAGCCAGTTGGCAACCCATCTTGTGACATAAAGATTTATACCTAGTTTAGTGAGTTTAGCTATAATTCCAGAATGGGGGATGGTGTTGAAAGACTTGGCAAGGTCAAGATAGGCTGTGTGAACCACCTTAACCTCATCTACGGCTTTGGTGACTGCCTCAAAGAAGTTGATCAGGTTCAGGAGGCATAATCTGCCTTTCACGAACACGAACTGGGTGGGATCCAGAGTTTAGAGGTTACCAATTTCTTTGTTTATGAGTTCCATGATGATACGTTCAATGGCCTTACTGGCCAGGCTCATTAGGCTAATAAGGCAATAGTTCCTGGGATCAGTGGTGGCTCCCCCTTTGTGGAGTGTTATAACTGTTGCTGTGCACCATTCAGCGGGCACAAAGCCTGATGTGAGGCAATTATTGAACATGGTGCTTAAGTGGGGAGCCAGTTTGTTCTGAAGTTCATGTAAAACGCAGCCTGGGATGTTGTCCGGTCCCATGGATGCTGTGTTTTTGGCTTTAGAGAGTGCAGCTTTTACCTGCATAGTTGTGATTACAGGGACTCTGCATTCTTCCTGTGTTTCAGTGTGCTGTGTACTGTTTATTCGCAAAGTGCAGTTACTTCAAAATGTTTCTTACTCTGAACTTCTTCTGCCCAGTTCACTTGCACAGTACAGTTATTTTCAAAGGTTTCTTACACTGATAAGAGGGGATTTCTGTAGTACAGGAATTTCCAGAGTATTACAATGCCTGAGAGACTTATTTCACAAAGTTCAGTTATTCAGACGCTTGTTATGCTATTGGGCATAGTTATGAGTACTGGCATAAATTTCTGGCAAATGTATGTATGTGTGTGTGTGTGTGTGTGTGTGTGTGTGTGTGTGTGTGTGTGTGTGTGTGTGTGTGTGTGTGTGTGTGTGTGTGTGTGTGTGTGTGTTCGTTCATATTTGCAAAACCCTTCACTGTTATGTGTTAATATGGCAGATGGATTTTGGAAGCCATCACCATTTGTATTTGATCAGAATATTACTGAGAATTGGAGAATATTTGAGCAAGAGTATAGCATTGTTATACAAGCAGCTTATTCTGACAAAGATGCATGCACCAGGGCATTCATTTTGCTAAACCTAGCTGGGTCAGAGGCCAATGAAAGAGAGAATTCATTTGTATATGCACCAGAGGTATATGAGAGCAAAGGTGAAAAACACTATATTGTTGTACAGGCTGACTCAAAGGAAGACCCAGAGTGTTTGATGCACAAATTCAGAGAAATGTGTAATTCCCAGACAAATGGTACATTAGACAGGCATTTGTTTTACACAACAGATCAGAAACCAGGGAAATGTTTGCAGCTCATATTACTGACCTGAGGAAAAAAGCTAAAATGTGTCAGTTTTGTGACTTAAAAGACGAGATGATAAAGGCAGGCTTGTGTGTGGTATTAATAGTGCTGCTGTGAGAAAGATTTTGCTTCATGAGAGTGATTTAATCCTAAGCAACGCTATTGAGATTTGTCAAATCCATGAAGTTACAGAAAGGCACACAAGTATGCTTGCAAGTGATAAGAGCATGGTTTTGGCAAGCTCAAGAGCAAATGTAGACTGCAGCAACACATGGCAAACATAAGCAGGCCTATGCACATGGCACCTGCAGCCCCTGTGGGTACTCTGGGGAAACCACATAGTTTTCCAGCAAGTTCTAACAAAGGATCATGCTCAGTGAGTATAAGAGTGAATCAGCAAAACCCAAATCTAGCTTTATAGTTAACTGTCACAATTGTGGTGCCAATCATGAGTCTAAAAGAGAAATGCTTAGCATTTGGTCAGCAATGCCACAAGTGTAAAAATTGGAACCATTTTCAAAAGTTGTGCAAATTAAGTAAACCTCACACAGTTATAAAGAATGGTCACTCAAAAAAAAGCAAGTTGATCATATAGAGAGCTGCAATTCTACTTTCTATGTAGATGGTGTATCAGTAACTGGTGAAAAGGTTGATGCAGTAAATTTGGTGGCAAAGAACAAAGTATTTTGTACTGTCCAGATCAATGGCAAATCCACCGAGCTCAAAGTAGACACTGGTTCAAAGTGTCACGCTATGTCAGCAGACACATTTGCTAAAGTGAGAGCTGGTGAACAACTTAATGTGGCTAGTAGTGCAAAACCTGTTGCTTATGGAGGTGATTCAGATCAAAGTCTCGGTAGTGCTTTCATGTTATTTGGCTAGCAACTGTTACAGCTTGTTATTCTATGTAGTCCAAAAATCTGTGCAGTCATTATTGGGTCTCATAGACAGTTTAAGAATGAATTTGCCTTCTTTTATCAAAGAAGTTCATCAAATAAGCACATATCCTAGTTCCAATTTTTCTCAAGCCATTTTCTCAGATTATGCGGGTTTTAAATGACAAGTTGGGCAAACTTCTAGTTGTGTATTCTATGAAGTTAGACCCAGAGGTCAGTCCAGTGGTCAGGCCAGCAAGAAATGTCCGATGCAGGATAAAGTTAAATCTCAGTTGGATAAAATGGTGCAGCATGGTGTAATTTGTCCAGTCAGAGAACTAACTGAATGGCTGTCCTCCATGGTAGCAGCACACAAGAAAGAATCAGACAAAATCAGAATATGTATTGACCCAAGAGATTTGAACAAAACATTAAAGAGACTGCAGCATCCAATGTGTACAGTCAAAGAAGTTGCAGCCCTAATACCAAATGCCACTGTTTTTTCTGTCTTGGATGCAAAAAATTCATTTTGGCAAGTGATGCTTGATCGCAAATCCTCATTACTGACTACTTTCAGTACCCCATTTGGCAGATATAGATTCTTAAGGATGCCATTTAGAATAATGTCTACAAATTAGGGCTTTCAGCATACATTGAGCAAATTGTTTCAGGTTATCATTGTGCCATAATAGCAGATGATTTAGTGGTTAGAGGCAATGGTGAAGCAGAGCATGACAGAAACCTTAAGAGAGTTCTAGAAAGAGCATGTGAAGTGAACTTAAAGCTCAATCCTCTAAAGTGCAAATTCAGACTTTATTTATTCTTTTATTTACCAGCACTGGCTTCAGACCAGACCCATCCAAGCAAGCAGCTATTCTTGAGATCCCAGCATCTGATAATGTTCAAGATCTACAGCATTTTCTTGGCATGGTGAACTATTTAGGCAAGTTTATACCAGACTTCAGTGAGTTGACAGCACCTCTGAAAGAGATGATGCACAAAACTGTTACATGGTCTTGGTTGGGACAGCATCAGAGACCATTTGAAGTCCTTAAGCGGAAAATTGTCACCCCATCTACATTAAGACACTATGATGTCAATAAGTCAGTAACTCTTTCCTGTGATGCTTCAAAATTTGGTCTTGGTGCAGTTATTCTTCAAGAAGGCAAACCAGTAGGGTATGCATCTAGAACCCTTACCCAAACTGAAATGCAATATGCTTAGATTGAGGAAGAACTTTTGGCAATACTATTTGCATGTTCAAAGTTTCATGATTACATCTATGGTCAAGCTTTTCAGATTGAAACTGATCAACAACCTCTAGTTACTATTCTAAAAAGCCTATGCATTCAGCTCCAGTGAGATTACAAAGAATGATGCTCAAATTGCAAAAGTACAACTTCAAAAGGGTCTGCACAAAAAGCAAACTTCTTTATCTGGCTGATACCTTATCCAGATCGCCCAGAAATACAATGGAACAGTTTGATGCAGAGAATTTTGACTTTGACGTAATGGAAGTGCATATTTTTTCTATCATGAGACATGATGAGCTGAGAGATCATACAAAGACTGATCCAATTTTTCAAAATCTCAACCATTACATTAATGTTGGATGGCTGTCAAAGCAATCTAGTGTACCACCAGATGCGCAAACTTATTTTCCTTACAGAGATGAGATGTTGATGGAAGATGGCATTATTTTTAAAGGTCCTAGAATTGTTGTTTCTGCGTCCTTACAACATGAATATGCCCAGATATTACA
The DNA here is from genome assembly GCF_019279795.1 of Protopterus annectens. Taxonomy (NCBI): domain Eukaryota; kingdom Metazoa; phylum Chordata; order Ceratodontiformes; family Protopteridae; genus Protopterus; species Protopterus annectens. The sequence continues at coordinate 1,969,201,436 of NC_056725.1, read as the reverse complement.
TTGTGGTCACCCGGGTTCTGAATCTACCAAAAGAAGGGCAAGAGAACTAGTATTTTGACCTTCTCTAGTAAAATATATTGATAAAGTACTTTCTTCTTGTTCAGCATGCAGTAGTAATAAACAGGTGTATATCAACTCTTTGAAAAACATTTACACCAAATGCTAGATCGCATTCTGTGAAATTCACTTCATTGATTTATGGAATACTTAAAGGGCAAAGAAATAGTTTGTCAACTACACAGCTTTGCCCTTTTCTCCACTCTAGTGCAATCTTGGAGTTGATATATTTAGTTAGGGGGGTGTGGGGGGTGCAGCCACCCACATGGGTGGGTTTGGTTTAGGTAGATTTGGGTCTGTTGGGTTGCAGGCAAGTATTTATTTGCCTTTTACGTATTCACTTAATCGCAGAAGTGAATTTCGCTGAATACGTATCGACAATCTAGCATTCGGTGGACAGGTTTTTTTGAAGAAATAATATAGACCCTAATAAAAAAACATTTGCAAAGAGAACCACTTCAGCTAAGTCAAGTTCCTGAACTACCTTGGTCAACAGTAGCCACTGATATATTCAAGTGGAACAATCAGCATTGCTTAGTATTGGTAGACTCTTATTCAAACTGGTTTGAGATCAAATTACTACCTAACCTAACATCCACTGCTGTTATCATTAGGTTGAAACATCATTTCTCAGTCCATCAACAACAAAAGAGAAGGAAGCCCCAGTACACACAAAACCCAATGCTGGTAGCACAATATGAACCAAAAGGACAAATAACCAGCATGGCTACCATGACCATAAAATTAAAATTAAAATTAAAATAGACAAGTTTATTAAGAACAAGGATAAGTGCTTTTGCGTTCACAAACACTTCATCAGATCCACATATTTCTTAAAGCAAACATTCTCACATTTAAAACAGATACCAACCAATCACATTGCTAATAAATTAAAAAAAAAACAATGAAATCATTGGAACATCATGCATGTCACTTCCTCCTTCTCAAGGCGGGTTTTAAACATACATTTGCATTAAATTCCTGGGAATTTTTGAACCTGTAGTCTAAGTATCCATTTGCAGTGGTGGTGCTGCGGTAGCATTGTCGCCTCACAGTAAGACGTTGTCCTGTTCGATTCTCAGCTAAAGCATCTTCTATGTGGAGACATGCATGAATGGGCGTACCTTCGTTGAAGGTTGTGCATCAGGGCTGGCAACTCGGTACGTAAAAATCTACCGCCAATCATTAGCGGACCGGAGTTCCCCTGTGGCGACCCCTAACCGGGAAAAGCTGAAAGATACAACAACAACAACAAGTCTAAGTATCCATTTCAGCTCTGGGTTTCCAAGTACATGTTCAAATCACCTTCCCTAGGGTTCACCTTTACATATTGCTACACCCTGAAGGAGAACATATGCTGTGGATTCTCTTGTATATGTTTTGATAGAGCATCCTTAACATTATGTGTTCCAATGTCATAAAGGTGTCTCAAAATCCTATCTTTGAATTTCTGTACAGTTTTCCCTACATAGAAGCAAGAAGAGGCTCTGCACATCTACATGTTACCTGGGCTTAAATATAAAATGAAATCCTGAATGTTGGAACTGTTGTTCCTGAGTGATAGAGCAAGCTTTACATCTAAAACTAGGGAAACTGCCTAATTTCTCAGAGAAATTCCTCTGAGACTGTGATCTTGAATCATATAATAGCTGCTTTAGGTTCTTGGATTTTCTAAAACCAACATGAGGTTTACTACCCACAATTTCAGCTGATCTGGCATTTGTAATTAATAGACTCCAATTTATAGTTATAATGTCACAGACCAAGTTACTATCATTGGTATATTTAGTGAAGAATCTTAACGCATTCTGTCTATTCGTCCTTCTCTCTTTACTTCCCTCATATGAGGGGACTTGGCCAGCTGAAAAATAAGGTCTGGCTGTGGTGTTCCTATTTCTTGAGACTTGTGTCATCATGCTTATGGATTCTTTGTTATTGCCCCTGCTCTCAAACTGGGCTTCTAGTTGCTCCATATTTCTAACACAGTCACTTTCCATTGTACATCCTTGTAAGCTGTCCCTTAATAACATTGGTAAAAACATATCTCGGGTGCATACTTTCATACAACAGTAAGCTATTCTTCCAACAAGCTTTCCTAAAACTGGTGGTATCAATGTTCCCCATCTGAGTTTTTTACAGCCTTGTATCTAAAAAAAATCAATACTGGAGGAAGAAACAGTATGTATAAAATGCAAAAACTGGTAGTATTATTGATATAAATCAAGAATTGTTCTAAATCATTCTCATTACCAGCCCCTAAAATAAATGCATCATCTACAAAATGCTGATACAGCTTAATGTAACCTGAATATGTAACATTGTTCAAAAGAACTTCTCTTCCTGGTAGTGCATCACCAAATTGGCATACGGATTAGCACATGGGTTGCTCATAGCAGCACCCCATTGCTGTAAGTAAGCCTCTTGTTCAAACATAAAAGCATTATTTTCCAATATATTTTCTAGGAGTGTGTAAATAAGCATAATCATGTCACTCATAAATGATTTTGCTGCATAGCAATTTTTTCACTGCCTGTACGCCAAATCATTGGGTATACTGGTAAATACATTTTTAACATCAAGTGTTACAAGTAGGCTATCAGCAGTTTCATTATTGTTATTAATCAAATGATGTTTTAAATCCATAAGGAACTGATTAGTGTCTTTTAGAACAGTATTTGAAGTACTTAAGACCATTTTCAACTTGTCTTCTATAAAAATGGAAAGGGCCTCCATGATTCATCCTACCCCTGCTACTATGGGTCGCAGCAATGGGTGCAGGGGGTCTTTGTGTACCTTGGGAAACCCCTTCATTTCAGGTATCATTGGTTGTTCTACTAGAAAAAAATGGTATAATTGTTCATCTATAATATGTCTCATTAACAGATCATATAACAAATCTTGAACTTGCTTTTTCAACCTATTAATGTCCACTTTATTAATCTTCTTGTAAGTACTGTCATCATGTAGTAGAGTATACATGGAATTGCAATAATCCATATAGCCTAATATCACTAACACTCCCCCTTATCCGCTGGCCTTATAACAATATCTTGGTTGTCTCTTTAATTTTATGGTCATGGTAGCCATGCTCATTATTTCTCAGTCCATGGTAGCCCACACAAAGTTGTTTCTGACAATGGTACTCAATTTGCTATTCAGTTGTTTCAGAAATTTGCAAGAGAATGGGACGTTGTACATGTAACTAGTAGTCCAGAATATCCACAGTCAAATGGGCTAGCTGAGTGTGCAGTGCAGAGTGCAAAGCAATTACTTGAAAAAGGTCAAAGTGTGACAATACTGATGTCTTTTTGAATTTGTTCAATCTCAGAAACATACCCTGTGAGAATATACTTGGCTTATCTGCTCAGAGACTTCTATCCAGGCAAACCAGAACAACATTGCCTATCAGTTCCATTTTATTGAGGCCTAAAACTAATAACAACAGAACTATTAGACCACGATTACTCAGGAAGTCCAGCTATGATAAATTAAGCAGATTTCTTCATCCATTGAAAGAAGGAGAGAAAGTGAGGGTACAAACTGTGAAAGGTTTTGATCAGATTGGTTAAGTAACAGGTATATGTACCGAGCCGAGATCCTACTTCTTACAATCTGAGGGTGTGAAGTACAGGAGAAATCGCAGACATCTTCTTCCTGTACCAGAATCGATAGTGCAGCATTATTCCTGTGATACAGACTTTAGATCTCAGAGCAATCCAGACAATGTTCCTGTTGCAGAATGTGTCTTAACTTCAGCTTCCATTCCTAATGATGTTCCTGATGTTCCTAGGGTTGAACATTCAGCAGAGACCGTCCCAATTGCTAAATCTGGTTCTTAATTTTATGTCAAACATTTTGGTCATATTTCCAGATCTAGTGTGAAATACACAGTGACCTGAACTTGATTATATATATGCGTATCTAGTTCTGTATAATTGCATGACAAAGAATTATTTGTATTGATTGCTTGCCAACTGATGTTGTCAATATTGCATAACCTATTTCTCAGAGAGGGAGGAAGTAGAACAGAGCGTGTGTGCTATCTCTTTGAGAAGCATTTCAATGACTAAACATGTATACAAATAGCAAGCATGTGCTAGCTTCAGTGCCATTTTGAGAGTGCTGCCAGAGAGTGAGCATGTATGAGTGTAATAGCTAGTTTGTATATAAGTTTACCTAAGTTAAAGCTATTAAGCCTCAATCCTGATGTGTTTCTACATAATAAAGCTGCTTGAACAGAACCAACAAGGTCTCATCGACTACATCCTGACTAGATGAGCGACAGCAATCATAAAAGACAAATTATTATCTCAGGGATAAAAGTTCAAAGAGGGATATACCAGGGTGACTCTGTCACTGCTGCTCTTTTCTCTTTCCTGAGGCCACTAAGCTGTCTACCTAACAGATTAGGTTATTACAGTCTGGCTCCCAGAAAACAACAAAGTATGAATACTTCTCATCTTCTTTTTGTGGATGACTTAAAACTGTATAGCTCATCAGATGGTGAACAAAAAGTGCAATTGCAAGTCATCATAACTCTCAGATGAAACAAAAATGTCATTTGGTCTTGGTAAATGTGCAAAAACAAACTTTAAAGCAGGAAATCTGCAGCACCAAGAAAAATCATTCCTAGATAGGAATTTGATATAAAGGAACTTGAACTAGAGGGAGTGTATAAATATTTTGGAATTGATGAAGGATTAACAATAAAACATCATGAAATGCAAATAAAACTTAATAAGGAATATTTTAGAATACCAAAACTGATATTGAAAACAGTTCTGACATCTGGGAACAAAGTCCAAGCTATAAACCAGTTTACTCTTCCTGTCCTAACTTACAGTTTTGGAGTGACTGACTTGCCTCAAATGGCATTTGATCAGTTGGGCAGGAAGGCATGAAAATGCTTTATGCTTATCAATGATTTATAAAAATCAGAGTATGTCATTATATATTCCATTCTTTGAAGGAGGTATGGCCCTCCTCAACATCGATTGCATGTATAGCTCTGCGATTGTAGGACTGCATACATATCTGCTGACCTCTCAAACATAGTGAAAGTTTTAAAACATGAGGAGAGCAAGTCTAAGATAACTTCCCTGCTTAGTTTAGAAAATAGCACATCAGTGTCAAGCAGGAATGGAAATCAAACCAGAAATAGACAAAAATCAGGCAGCAACTGAACATGCCATACAAACGAAATAATGAATATAAGGTGAACGATCAGATGAGAAGGCAAGAAATGTGGAAAAGGCATAAACAGAGCTGCAAGTACAGAAAACTCCTGAAACAATCTCAAGTTGATTGGGATTTGATGCAGGGATGGTTAAAGAGAGGAGAATTTAAACCAAAAGATAAAAGGTTAAAATTAGTGGCCCAGGAGAGTGGACTATGTACACTTTGGTTTACTAAGTTCATTGAACATGATGGAGAAACAGACAAATGCAGCTCATGTAAAACAGAATCTCGTTGATGGGTGTGATACACTAATGGCAGTGGGTTTGTATACTGAAAGCCATAATAATGTGGTAAGACTGTTGCACTGGGGATTATGCAAACATTACAATAGTGAAACAGTTGAGAAGCATTGGAAACATGAACCACAAAGTGTTATAGAAAATGATGAAGTTTATATCATATGGAATAAACCATTACCAACAGTTCAAAAAATGTATGTGAGAAAAACTGATATAGTAGTCCATGAAAATAAGAAAAAAAGTAGCATTGATCATTGAAAGTGCTATACCCAGTGATTACAGTGTTTTACATACAGAGGAGACACAAAGTCATAAAATACCAGGATTTGCAGGCAGAAATGAGGGCAATGTGGAAGAGGGATACCCAGACAATTCCAATAGTAATAAGAGCAATGGCCATCAGTAAAAAGAATTTACAATCATATTTAGATATGTTACTGATACATGTAATTTCATATGAATTGCAAAAGGGGACAGTTTTGGGTGCATTGTGGGTGTTGTGAGGATTACTTTTGGCTAACATCAAAGATTTAAACAATACTAATTTTTCATAAACTTTAATCACACTTTGACTTAGGAATGGGGTCCTTTCCTATCATGGTATTAGAAACCAAAAGGAAATGGAAAAATTAAACTGAGAATGAGACCATACAGTATCTGCTCTGGATAGTCTGTTGAGGAGAGGCAGCATCCATGAGACCAATCTGCTTGAGATGTCAGCTGATGTGGCTGTGAACATGCCAGATCCTGCTCCTGCAATGGTAACACCTCCACTAATAGGTTCATAGGTTCAATATATCAGCAATGGATGCATTCACACTCACACATGGTCATGCAGGTAGTTATGGCTACAAACGTAGTTGTGATGACTTCCCATTCTGTGGGCATTGTTCATATTCATGTAGTCAGGATCATGGAACTAATCATGTATATTCTGGCAGAGGTAATTCACATGGTCAGGGATGTATATGACAAACTTAATCCTCTACCAAGCATGGCTCACAACTGTCCAGGCTACCTGGGTGTAGTGCTTGCACAAATGTTGTGGCTATGTCCATGTAGATCCACACAATTGCTGCAAAAGCCATAGACTTCCCCCTCTCTATCCTTATTAACAGAACTATCTCAGAAGGCAAAATCCCTACTTTATGGAAAGTATCCCACATCATCCCTCTACATAAAGGTGGACCTTCTAAAGAGCTTTCTAACTTTCGCCCGATTGCTTTACTCTCCCCATTAGCTAAGATAATGGAAAAATGTATTCACAAACAACTACTTAACCACTTACTACAAAATAATCTACTAGCAAACTGCCAACATGGCTTTAGACCATTCCATAGCATGACTGCACTCTTATCCTTTACTGACTCTATAAACAACAACTGAAACAACATCTCTTTTTCCTCTGCACTATTTATTGACCTGTCAAAAGCCTTTGATATGGTCAACCATAACTTACTTCTAGAGAAATTAAAAGCCCATTCTCTTGATCCTCATGCTATACAATGGTTCAGGTCTTATCTTGAAAATAGACAGCAAGCAGTACTTTGGCATAACAATCTGTCTTCACTACTCCCAGTAAATATTGGAGTACCCCAAGGCTCCATCTTAGGTCCCCTACTTTTTTCCTTATTTATCAACAATCTACATATCAATATACCTCAAGCCACCTGCATTCAGTATGCAGACGACTCCACCTTAATCTGTGCAGCCATGAATGTAGCCTCTCTCCACTCCCTCACCCAAACCGTTTTCCATAATGTTGAAAACTGGTTTATGCAACACTGCCTCCTCCTCAACCCCAAAAAAACTAAACTACTCATTTTTACTCCAACTCATAAATTACCTAGTCCATTCTTCTCTATAACCTCTAACAATAGCACCGACATAACCCCAGATACCACAACCCGCCTACTAGGTGTAACAATTGATAATCGACTTAGCTATGATGACCACATCAACTCCACCATAAAGTCTGTTAACAAAAAACTTGGTACCCTCTATAGAATTAAACCCTTCCTTACCCCTTCTGCAAGGAAAACTATTGCCCAGACCCACCTCATTTCTACCCTCTTCTATGCCTCTGTTATATATACCAACCTATCCAAAAATAACCTCTCTAAACTCTCTACCTGTTATAATAGCATAGCCAGATTTGTCACATGCTCCCCCTTCAAACCTCACCACTGCAGAAACCTCAAACGACTCCAATGGCTAGAATTGCAAAACCACATTCTCTGTCAACAACTACTCATCACTCAAAATATCCTATACCACCCTAATAGCACCCCTATCCTCACTAATCTAATTTCGCCATATAAAAATCTAGCTACACTTCGCTCAGCTAATAAACTTCTAGTTTCCTCTTTTAAATCTAACAACAAAGCTGGTGATTCACTTTTCTCAAACACTGCAGGCAAAAACTGGAATCAGCATCCCTCTGAATTATCAACCCTTGCTTCAACTTCCCTCTTTAAAAAACATCTTAAAAAGCATCTGAAAACTCATTGGCTTTGTCCATGTACTAACCCAGACTGATATCCTTTTCCCCTTCCTGCTCTATTCCTCTAACCTATGCCTCCTAAACTAATTATTACTCTTTTCTTCTCAACATGACAATCAAATATAACTTCTTTCTTTCTTAACTGAATTGTGCTCATAGCTTCTAGTGTGTTTGATATATTGTTTAGTATAACTTTTACTAAAATTGTTTATAGTCTATAATTTTTAGTGTTTCTGTTGAACAATGCTGCCTCTGTATTGTGCTTTTATCATGTCCTTGTATAATTTTATTTTGTCGCTGTTTGTGCTTGGAGCTTTTCTCCCCGGGCCTCTACTGAAAATGGACATATATCCAGCTAGACTAGCCCAGTCAACAAATGTAAAAATAAAATAAAAATAGTACACCACCATTATTAATAACAATGACTTCAAAATGGACTTCATCACAAACACTGAAAGTGCATATTTCCTATTACCGTATCTCTTACCCTCTATAAATGATGAGGGTCATGATTTTGCCCTGCCCTTTTCACAATCTAATATCTAATATGTACCCAACATATTATAAAAGTTTTACAATAATGAAATAGAGAATACAACCATATACACCTTTTTCAATGTATGTCTAAAAGAAAAATAAAGGAAAATATTATCTGATACAAATTGCTTGAAATCGCAAAAAAGAGAAATCTGTGTGTTCCATTAACAAATTAGATGAACCATCCTAAAAACCTTAGATTACATCAGTTAGATGAGGTATCAGTATTTAAGTAAAAGTCTGTTAAAGACTTTTGTCTATAGTTTCTATGTAAGAGATTTAGGGAATATTATGGTTTTCATAATGTTGATTTTTTTCTGTCACCTCTCGCAGGGAAGGTAAAACATCCTTCCAACTGTGGTAGAGAAGACTTTATCCAGCTCTTTGTTATATTTTTCCTGAGCCACAGCCTGGATTGTCCAGAGAAAATAGTATTTTTCTTTATCTGTGTATCATCTGGAATGCTGAATAAAACTAAGGTTCTGTTTAAAAAAAATAATAGTTCATACAGCTTGAAAAAACACTTATTTTATTCCAGTAGTTAGATAAAGATGAGCATTTGTAAAACACGTGACCAGTCTGCCTTACAGCTTTGTTTACATCTCCAGCAAACAATACTTTTATTTGAATTACATTTTGCTCTTGTATCGGTTGTTAAAATTGCCATATGCAAGAATATCCATGCAAAAATAAGCCACATTTGCACCAATGAGGTGTCACCTACTTCTTTTAACAAATATTATTTTTTCTTTAAAAAAAACATTTGAGTTTTCTCTAATGTGATGAATATCCAAAACTTATAATTCAGGTTATTGTTATATAAGGCATGGAGGATATATATATATATATATATATATATATATATATATATATATATATATATATATATATATATATATTTTTTTTTAAGAAATGAACAAATTTAGATGATATAGCTCTCCTGAAATAATGAATAAAAGCAATTATCAACTTTTTGGGATACCACAGAAAGCATAAAAGGAAGTTATTGCATTTTATGTTCCTCATTAGGAGGAAGGGATAAAATCAGCGGTGGTGGTGCTGCGGTAGCATTGTCGCCTCACAGTAAGATGCTGTCCAGTTCGATTCACAGCTAGAGCATCTTCTGCATGGAGACATGCGTGAATGGGCATACCTTTGTTGAAGGTTGTGCGTCATGGCTGGTAACTTGGCATATAAAAATCAACTACCAATCATTAGTGGACTGGAGTTCCACTGTGGCGACCCCTAACTGGGAAAAGCAGAAAGACACAAACAATTAGGAGGAAGGGATAAAGCTTGAATTATATGCATAATATTTGGAAATTAAACCATTCTTATTGCCTGGAGTCTGTTTTTAAATTGGAAGATTAGTTTCTCCCATCGTGAGATCAATTTGGTTATGTTTTTGAATATTCTCTCTTAGTAATATCTCTAGTTTCCTCAATGGAATTATTAATATATGTGCCTAAATCAGTCCCCTACACATGGTCGAAATTTCACAAAGCCGAAGACCATATGGCTGAGACCATATAGGTTCAAAGGTTCATAGATGTGTGCTAGGCTAATGGCCCTGGGGCCTTTACAAGCCTAGCCATAGGATTACCCTGGCATCATGCCACCCAACCTTAGTTCTGAGTACCTCTGTCAAGTAGAGCCACTGGAGTTATCCCCAGGGTGAATTTTCTATCTTTCCATCCACTCATCAAGATTTCTCTTGAAGAGCGTCAGTGAGGTACTCTGCTTGACATGTATGGGAAGTCTATTCCATAAGCATGGGCAGTCTATGGGTTATGAACCTGTCTCTCCAGTATTGATTGATTGTTGATTGTGGTAATGAGGTTGAGGTCTTTGGAGCATGTAGTGTGGAGAGATTGGGATTTCTTCAGATGTAGCATTTCTAACAGAGCTGGGTCAAACATGGCTTTGTATGAAAAACAGAGATCACCTCTAAGTAGGCAATATGAGACAGAGAATACTTGGAGTTTTTTTGAGTCTGTCCATATAGGACAAGTATTTAAGGCCTCGGATCCTCTTTGTGAGGTACTTTTCAGCCTCTACAGTTGTTTCAGGTGTCTAGTGAGGTACATGCCAAATGGGGCAATGTACGCGATGATTGAACTAATGAGGGAAGAGCAGAGGGAGACAATGATCTCTTTCTTCCTGGATGCAGAGCCCTTATTAAGGAGATGTGCCACATAGAAGGACTTTCTGACCACAGTGACAATGTGGTGATCAAAACAGAAGTTGCTGTCAACCTGTGTTCCCATGTCTCTTATAATGCCTTCTGTGTTCAGTGGACTACCATCAATGTCGTAATTCATGGGAACTGTTTTTTTTCCCAAAGGGGATGATGACACATTTTTTGGCATTGAGCTTAAGGCCATGGTTCTGACACCAGTCGTTGGTCTCAGTGAGGCCATTCTGTAGGATGTCAACATCACTTGGGGAGTTAATAATAGCTCCCAACTTGCAATCCTCTGCAAACTTTGTCAGACAGAGTCTCTTCATGTTGGCCTAGACTTCAGAGGAGTAGATACCAAACAGGAGAGGACCCAGGACCAAACCCTGTGGTACTCCATTCATGACTGTTAGAGTATGCTCAACAAGGTATTAAGGTTGAAGGTAATTCTGCTACTAATATGCAACATAAATAAGGTATAAAATAAAGATTGCTTAAATGTCGAAACAGAATTTAGCAATATGTGATTAGCATCCATATTAAATGACTGTGGCTTGAAAAGTAAGGTATTAGATTAATGGACATGTTTTCCTATAGAATCAGCAAGAATGTATGCATTTCACACTGTCAGCAAGAAAGCTGACCTCTTACAGACTTATCAAAAATGTAAAAAACTGGATGTATGCATTTCACATTGTCGGTAAAAAAAGCTAACCTGCTTCCTTAAAGACTGGACAACAGGAAAACAATCTGTACATGTTTCTATTGTATGACACTGTTAAGCAAGAATGTTTGAATGGATATGCTTTCATCAAGTCAGCATTTGCACAAGATGTTTCCTTAAAAGACAATACCAGTATTATTCCTCTACAGGATGAAAACATATTTTTCTTCAAATACTAGCAAACAGATGTTTTCATACAAAGACCAAAATAAAATACCAAGGAGAAAAACAGGATGTAAAACCACTATAAAGAGACTATAGCAGATAACATTGTTAGAGATATTTGTGTAGGAACACACATCTGTTCCGAGGTAATATTGTATCTCTCACATCATACATGTTGTTTGAGAAGTAAAGTAGCACAGTACCTGAAGCTGTAACAGTAGTTCATGTGATTTGTTATAAAAAGTTATTTATTGGTTACTGCTTTTAAAGTGACAGAGTTTGGTGCTGCATCAGTGTACATTCTACAAGTTTCTGTGGGCAACAGACTGAAAATGCAATTATAACTAGACTTTGTTTTCAGCAGAATCCAGCCAGCAAGACCTTAGTGTCTTAAGAAGACTTTGGATCCATCATAGTAAGCAGTACCTTGATAATTAATTTTTCAGTGACTAGTCAGCAGTCTGACTTGGAGTCAGCTACTTTCAGACTGTGGATTCTATCTGTGAGCCAGTTTGCTACCCACCTAGTGATATAAGGGTTGATGCCCAGCTTAGTGAGTTTTTCTTTGATTCCTAAGTGGGGAATGGTATCAAAGGCCTTGGCCAGATCAAGGTAGGCTGTATAAACCACCTTGCCTTCATCCACAGCTCTGGTGACTGACTCAAAGAAGTTGACCAAGTTGAGCAGGCGTGATCTACCCTTCACAAAACCAAACTTTATGGGATCCTATATCGTTGTTTATTAGGTCCATGTTGATGCGAGGTCTATATTAGAACATCGAAGTTTCAAAACTTTGAATGTTCTAATATCGGCCCCTATTCAGTGAAAGCTGAAAATATTGAAGCAACAGAAAACTGAATTTTTTCCTCGGGAAAGAATTTGGTTGTCCGTTTCTGTTGCTTCGGTATTTTCAGCGCTGTGGTGGAAAGTTAGGGGTCAGGTTCAGGTAAGTGTGCGATTGAGTGTGAGTTAGGTTAGTTAGGGTTAGGGTGCAGGTTAGGTATGTGTGTGAATGTGTGGACATGAGGGTTAGGGCAGGTTAGGTGAGTTAGGGTTATGGCGCGGGTCAAGTAAGTGTGCAATTGTGTGGACATGAGGGTTAGGTCGGGGTAGGTGAATGAGGGTTAGGGCGGGGTAGGTGAAGTAGGGTTAGGGTGCGGGTGAGGTGAGTGTGTGATAGTGACAGACCTTAGAGTTAGGGTTTTGGTTAAGGTAAGTGGATAGTTGGTGTGTGTATAGATTAGTGTAGGGTTAGGTGTAAGATTTTAGGTGTATGTGTGTGGATTGCTGTTGTGTGTATGTGTTTTAGAACAGCGAATTGTTTCCCCTAGGAAAAAAATTTGCTGTGCTGTATGTTCGATGTTTTCTGCTTTCACTGAATAGGGGTCGATATTAGAACATTCAAAGTTCTGAAACTTTGATGTTCTAATATAGACCCGATGATGCATTCCATAGCTTTGCATGTCAGACTCATTGGGCTAATGGGGCGATAGTTCCCAGGGTCTGTACATGCTCTTCCTTTATGGAGAGGGATGACTGTAGCAGTGTGCCATTTGATAGACACAAAGCCTGAGGTGAGGCTGATTGAACAGGGTGTACACAGGTGTGGTGCCAGCTCACCCTGTAGTTCATGCAGAACACAGCCAGGGATATTGTCAGGTCCCATAGAAGCTATATTCTTGGCCTTGGACAGTGCTGTTTTTATCTGTGCAGCAGTAATACTGGGTGCCTGGCAATCTACTGGTATTGTGATTGGTCCTTTGGGGAGGAGAATGGAGTAAAGTTTACACTGAATCTGTTGGTCAGTATATTGGCAATATCTGTTTGCTCAGTATAGGAGGTACCATTGTGCAGTAGCTCAGAGCAAATCTGGGTATTGCCGTGGAGATTCTATACAAAACTATAGAAGGCCTTGTGGTTGTCTTTACTGTCTGCTGCAATTCTGTTTTCATAGATAGCTTTAGAGGATTTGATGAGCAATCTCAACTTTTTTTGAGGCTGATAAGGGAGATTTTCCAGTCTTAGGACTTCACCTTATTCTGCATCAGTTTCCTCCTTCTGTTACTGAGTTTGTTTATGGTAGGGGACCACCAGATTGGCTTCCTTTTTTTGGAGGAGAGTGTCTTTGTTCTATTGGGTATGGTGAGATCCATGCATTTGTGTACATGTTCGTACAGTGCATTTGTGTAAGATTTGGTGGTCATGCAACTATTCTCCATTTGCATAGGTGCCGTGAAGTTAGCCACTTCTGTTTTTAGGAGTCCAAAGTTAGCTTTGGAGAAGTTTTTTCATGGTGCTTAGCTTTGCGGGGGGTGGGAGGGAGGGATGCGGATTTCCAAGGTGATTAGTTTGTGGTCGTATCTAACTAGGGAGGAGCTGACTCTTAGTGTAGAGCAACAGTCACCCATGTTAGTAATGACCAGGTCAAGGATGTTGCTACCTCTAGTGGGGGAAAGAACAAGCTGGTCCAGGGCATTTGAATTAATGAACTCTAGGAAATGTTGGGCAAGTGTATTGGTACATGAGTAGTTTTCCCACTTAATGGAGGGGTAGTTGAAGTCACCTAATATGAGAGTGTTAAGTTGGATCCTAATATTCTCCTGGGTGCTTAGGAATGTGGAGTATGGGTCTTGGGACATGGTTGGGGACCTATATCAGGCTAAAACCTGAATTGCTGTCTTACCCAATATTAGCTGCACCTGAAGTATCTCTGATGCTTTATGTTGGGCTACCAGTCTTAAGGTGAGCGCATCCTTTATGAATATGAAAACACCACCACCTTTGGAGCTTCGGTCCAAGTTCTGGAGCCGAAAGGTGTGGAATGAGTTATAGCCTGGTAGTGTATGAGTGCTTTATGCTGCCTTGAACCAGGTCTCTGTTACAGTACAAATGTCAATGTTCTCCATTGTATTCAGTGCTTCGAGTGAGTGCATTTTGAGATTTAGACATCTAGCATTGAGCAGCATGACCCTCAGATCGCATTTGTTTGTAGCTGTTACAGTGGTAATTTGGTCTTTGGAACACTGCCTAAAAAAGGCACTATAGGGTTGGCAAGAGCCTTGGCCAGTAACCGTAAGCATAGGAGTGACAGATGCAGGCCATCTCTGGCAAAGCATTGAGGTTTGTCAATCATGCCATCCCAGGTAGACTGATACTGGATCCCCTTAGAATGACACCAGAAACTTAGCCAGTTGTTGAAATCAATCATTTTCTGCTTGCACGGTGGCATCATTCTGGGTGATGGTAGGATGCTGTACAGGGCTGGGTTCATACCCACCTGGGCTACATAGTCTGAGAGCTCCTCCATGTGTCTTTTCATGTAGCCTGGGAGATACTTCTCAGGTCATTCAGACCCACATGTACAATGACTGAGTCATATCTGTACCTCTTGTTGAAGGACCTGAGTGCATGCATTATGTGGTGGATCCTGGCACCAGACAGGCAGCTGACTGTTACTTTCTCCTTATTCAACCTAGTGAATGGGACATCAGTGTGTCTCACTATTGAGTCACCTATGACTAGTGTGTTGGGCATGCTGTTTTGCCTTAGAGGCTCTGGTTGAGTGCTACACTGTTTAGGAGAGTTATGTGTTTCAAGAATAGTGTTATGTTGTGGTGGTTGAGTGTGTTTCTGCCTTGGAGGTCTTTGCTGTTTGGGTAGGTTTTTAATGAGAGGCTCCGTGAAGGTGGGTGTGTGGTTTGTGTTTTTATGTGAAGGCAGTGCTGGTGTGTGTTCTGGAGGGCTATGTATGACACGTGGTGTGGTTCAAGTGTTGACCTTCTCATCTTGACCAGCTATTCCGGTCTTGGCTGGAGAGTGAGTGTCTTCCACTTTGGATATATAAGTGCATCTCTCACAAGTATGAGTGTTGAGAGGTAAGAGGAGCAGGTTGTTGATGTACATTGAGGCAGTTGCTACATCGCCTCAGGATGTCCAAGTTCACCAGGTTAATAGGAGAAATCACAGGGAACTGACTGTTAGACATGCCTGGAGGGGTGGGCATTAATAATAAGTACTGGATCTGTTTCCTTGTAGAACGTTTAGAAGTCTGATAAAGTGCTAGACTAATAAGCTAGTAAAAGTGCCGGATAGGAGAGAACTAGTAGATCTAAGGGAAAATTTGAAGAGCAGAATTTGGCACTGCTTAGAAGCTTACAAACAGTCCTGGATACAGCAAGTCTGTATCTGGACTAGACTAGTTACAGGAAAAGTGGGAAACAAGTGCAAACATGGGCTTTTAAACCAGAAAGTTGAGAGAGATGGAAAGACTGCCCAAACGGCCAATAAACTATTATTTCTGGGACAAAAACCACTCCTCTTGTGGTAGATAGGCTACCTAGTGCTTACAACTCCCACTGATAAGCTAGAAGGCTTCCCTTCAATACAGAAAGGCTTGGTGGCTCAGAAGCTTTCATACAGTCTTGGATACAACAAATCAGTATCTGGACTAGAAAATCAGTATCTGGACTAGACTAGTTACAGGAAAGGTGGGAAAAGCACAAATGTGGGCTTTTAAAGCAAAAAGTTGAAAGAGACGGAAACACTACCCAAATGGCCAATAAACTACAATTTATGGGCCAAGAACCACTCTTCTTGTGGTAGATAGGCTACCTAGTGCTTACCACTCCCACTGACAAACTAGATGCCTTCCCTCCAACACAGTAAGGCTTGGGGAGTTCAGAAGCTTAAAAATAGTCTTGGATACAGCAAATCTGTATATGGACTAGACTAGTTACAGAAAAGGGGGGAAACAAGTGCAAATGCAGGCTTTTAAATCAGAAAGTTGAAAGGGATGGAAAAAACTGCCCACATGACCAATAAACTACAATTTCTGGACTAGAAACCACTCCTCTTGGGGTAGATAGGCTACCTAGTGCTTACCATTCCCACTGAAAAGCTAGAAGGCTTCCCTCTAACACAGAAAGGAAGGGGGGGGGCTCAAAAGCTTATACTCTTGGATACAGCAAATTTGTATCTGGACTAGACTATTTACAAGAAAAGTGGGAAACAAGCTCAAATGTGGGCTTTTAAACCATAAAAGTTGAGAGATGGAAAAACTGCCAAATGGTCAATAACTACAATTTCTGGGCCAGAAACCACTCATTTTGTGGTAGCTAGGCTATCTATTGCTTACCACTCCCATTGGTAAGCTAGAAGGCTTCCTTCCAACACAGAAAGCCTTGGGGGGCTCAGCAGCTTACAAACAGTCCTGGATACAGCAAATCTGTATCTGGACTAGACTAGTTACAGGAAAGGCAGGAAACAAGCTTAGAATTTTTATTTACAGAAAGGCAACTAAAACAGCACTAAAAACTATTGAAGTGCAGTGCAAGCTAGCACACTTGAATGTGTAGCAATATTGGAGCAATTACAGTTTGAATAAATGCAATTTCTTCAAATTGTATTCTGAAATGAATTCAGTTATTGTTTTATTCAACTCTGAACAGTTAAAAAGTGCCAAAAATATACTTATCAGCTGAGAAGCACACTCAGTCAGAAGACAAGGAGACGGTAGCAATTTTTTTTTTAGTAAAGTAGAAAGGGAGAAAGGAGGAACAGAAGATAAATCAAGGTTGAGAACCTAAGTGGGTTGGCCTTCTCCAATGTTCTCTATATTATGTAGAATGAGCTAATGACACTAGACTGGAAGGAGTGTCCCAGATCAAATTTACAGTATGGGCAGGCAACTGCAAAGCCAAGTATAAGAACAAACACTAATAGGGGAAGGTGGGTGGGAAAGTATTACACTTACTTGTAGCCATTAAATGAAAGTTTTGAATGGATAAAGGAGCAAGGGGACTCTAGAGAATGTTTTTAACTGCAAACAAATCAGTTATATGATACCTGACTAGAAAACAGAACCCTCACAAAAAATGCATAGACTCACAAACAGAAAATACAACTCTCAGTATGAAAAAGCAGTTTACAGTTAAGTAATTCAGTAAAAATGCAATTACAGTAATGCACACTCAAAATATCAACCATGCAGAACAGCCTTCTTTGTACATTGCGGAATGGGAAGCTTTCCATCTTCTGCACTGAAGTTCTGTGTCAGAGTTGGTATATTTACATTTTGAGGGATGCAAGGGGGCTTGCCCCCCTGCTAGCAATGTGAAGGTTAGTGTTTGTTTTGCTTGTTTTTTTTTTTTTAACATGATCAAAATTTCAAATGTCGATCTTATTGGCTCTGCCATATGGGATTCCGCTTTGCGAGATTTCGGTCATGTATAGTAGACCTGCCTAAATATGTCAGGGTTTGAGTTTCATTGACAATTGGATTATAACAGGACATATGAAAATTTCCATTTTTAGTTATAATAAGATAATTAAAATTGTAATTATTGAAATGAAGACCTGATAACATTGCAAACTTTTTAATTAATTTATTTATTTGCAGTTGGTTTACCGGGATAGTCCATTGGGCCAATATGAACCCATTTTCAATGGAGTCCTGGGGAGAAAAGCTCCAAAAACAATCAAGGTTACAATAGGTTATAGATGATAAATTTTACAAATGTTATAGATTCGAACAAACATTACAAATAGTACAATATACATTACAATTGATGAAACTTACAGATGGTACAGACTAGCAAAAGGAACATTACAAGTAAAAAACTGAGAGCCATTTTATATTAGGAAGCATACATTAAGAGGCGCAGCTTAGTGCATTCTTGCAAATACCTTAGGAATGACAAGGATGTATGAGTTGGGAGAAATGATAAAAGAAAATTGCTGGTGTAAGCAGGGGAAAGTAAGGAAGATGGAAATTGCAAGCGTTAGTTATGTGGGGTGGGAGCAGGAGCATTCCCACCGGGATACTAGATGTGAGTGAATAGATTTTTTGAAAATAAAGTGGTTAGAGGTGGTACGAATGGATGGTGGTAGGGAGTTCCAAACATGTGCTAGACCATAGTATAGAAGATTTTTGCCTGGGGGACGAGTTGGTTTGTAAACTTCTAATAGATTTTTGTTGTTAGACCTTAATACTCTGTCAAGTAGGTGCATTTTAAAGACAGAAGAAAGGGAGGGACAGAGGGAGGTGTTGAAAATGAGCTTGTGTGCAAGAGTTAGTTGAGAATAGGTGAAATGATTGGGTAGTTCTAGCCATTTTAGTTTTTGGAGAAAGGAACAGTGGTGGGTGGAGGACTTTTGGCTGGTTGCAAACTTGGCGATTTTGTTGTGGCAAGAGGAAAGTTGTGTTTTCAGGGGGGATAGTAGATTAGTTAAGAGTGGAGCTCCATAGAGAAGGGAGGGGATAAGAAAGGAAGTAGAGAGAGTGATTTTAGTGGCAGGTGTAAGATAATGATTTTGTCGGTAGAGCATACCTAGTTTTTGATGGGTTTTTTTGATATTTAGTTGTAAGTGGGGGTTGAACTTGAGCTGGCTATCAATTTAGACCCCAAGTAACTTGGTCTCTGACACCAGTTCCAGTGGTGTGTTATTTTGACTAGTAACAGAGAATGTGTTTATGTTGAAAGAGGTGGCTTTAGAGGGAGTAAATACCATTAATTTGGTTTTAGAGGCATTAATTGCTAGGTGATTTCTTTTCATCCATTGATCAGTGGTTGAAAAAGCATCTTGAGTAAGCTTTAGAAGTGTAGGGATAGATGTGGCAGAGCAGATAATAGTTAAATCATCAGCATATTGGATGATATTTGAGAAGGGGATAGAGTTGTGGAAATCATTTATAAATATATTAAAGAGGAAGGGACCCAGTATGGAACCTTGGGGAACACCGGTTGAGGTATTAAGAAATGAGGAAGTGGCCTTTTTCCATTTTACTGCTTGATATCTATTGGATAAGTATCTGGAGAACCAGTTCAAAGAGGAAGGAGATAGGTTAAGATTGGAGAGTTTAGTTAAAAGTAGGTTGTGATAGATGGTGTCAAAAGCCTTAGCGAGGTCAAGTAGTAGGGTAGAAACAATATGAAAAGAGTCCCGGGCTTTATTAACAGTTTCAAGGAAGGAGAGGAGGGCTGTCATAGTGCTGTGACCTGGTCTGAATCCATGTTGGGTGGGAGTTAGTACGTGATTATCTAAGAGATGTGGTAGGAGTTGTAGTTGGATACACTTTTCTAGGAGTTTAGAGATGGGAGACAGGATAGTGATGGGGCGGAAATTAGTAACATTGTTATTGTTGCCACCTTTATGTAAAGGTATGATAAAGGCCTTTTTCCAGATTTGGAGTACTATGCTTTCTTGGATACAGTGGTTGATTAGAATGCTAATGGGGTAGGCAATTGCTTCAGCGGCTATGCTAAGAAAGTAAGAAGGGATATTATCAGGGGCATTGGTGCATGGCTTCAGTTTCTGAAGGAGTTTTTTTATTGTAGAAGTGGGTATAGGTTTTAATGAGAAAAGTGGGGAGTGGGAGGAGGGGGTATATGGGGGTGATGATGAGGAGGAAGTGAGAGTAGGAGAAGGGGTGGAGGGTAGATAATTAGTGGATGAGAATGAGGGAGAGGTCGCAGTGGAGGGTAGAGTGTTGGTTGAAGAGGATGGGGGTGAATTGGAGAATGTAGTGATGTTAGAGAATGATGAGGTTAGCTTGGAAATAGAATCAATGAAAAAAGAGTTAAATTGGGTAGCCAAGTCTATATGGGGAACATTAGGGTCTGGGGTGGGGGTGTCTGGTTTGCTGGAATTAAGGAGAGTGGAGATACCTTTCCAGAATTTATGAGGGTTTGTTTTATTATTGTTTTGGAGTATGGAGAAGTAATTTTGTC
The DNA here is from genome assembly GCF_019279795.1 of Protopterus annectens. NCBI lineage: Eukaryota > Metazoa > Chordata > Ceratodontiformes > Protopteridae > Protopterus > Protopterus annectens. The sequence goes on along the minus strand of NC_056725.1, from coordinate 1,969,181,065 downwards.
GATCAGAGATTATGAGCTTTCAAACTTTATTTTAAAGTGTTTTGTATTTATTATGGATGTGGGGGGGTCATATTTCTCTGGTAGTTTGCCCAGACTTTATCTCTGTGCTGCATGGTTGCTAGTGTATTTTTTGGTTAGCCAAGGGGCAGTTTTGCTTTTTATTCTTTTTGTCCTTAAGGGAGCATGGTAGTCTAGAAGGTTTAAGAAGGTTGAGTTGAAGTGGGCAACTGCATTATCTAGAGATAATGTTTTTAAACTATTCCAATTTATTGCTTTTAGAGAGTTAGAAAAGGTTGTTGGGTTAAAGTTTTTTTGGTTGCAGGTTGTAATATAATTATGGGTGTGATGTAGGAGTAAGGGGAGTCAGTGTGTGAAGATGGGTATGTGGTCACTAAGGGGATCAGGAAGAGTACCACTGTCAGAGAAATAATGGGGATGAGAGACTAAAACCCAGTCTAGAATACTACCACTAGAGAGGTTTTTTGAGGGGCGTGTTATAGAGTTGCTTAGCTGTGAGAAATTGTAGAGGTTGATGTTAAGTGGGTTTGTGGGAGACTGACCAGAGGCCCAATTAATATTTTAATAATTAAGGTTAACTCAATCAGAGTTTTTAAATGTTTTGATAATGTTAAAAATACATTGTCTACAAAAAGCATATAAATATAAATATATATATATATATACATATATAATCACCCTTCTCTGATCATTTTATATTTTATTAGATTTGACTAAAATTGCCAGAATGTCTATGGCTAAGGCAAAAAAAACTGGAGACAAAGGGCAGCCTTGTTTTTTTTTTTTTGGTTAGGGGTATTGCTTCCAAAGAAAATTGATTCAGTTTAGCAAATGCTTTGTATTTATACATATTTTCTAAAAAAGGTAATTGAGGAGAAAATTCTAATAATGCTAGAGATTTAGATACATAATTCCAGTTTAATAAATCCAAAGCCCATTCAGTATCTAAGCTAGTAGAGTTACTTCTTGATCTTTATTACTTAAAATGTATATTAGGGTTATTAATATTTTAATACTAACTTATTTTTATATGAAACTCATTGCATCTGAATTAATTGCCGGGTAAGGATTCCTTCAACTTATTGGCTAATATTGACATAAAATGTATAGTCAATATTTAATAATGATATTTTCCAATAAGCAGAACATAATTGTGGGTCATCGTCTTCCTTAATAATTTGTGTAATTAAAAAGTACATGCAAGAAGGAGGAATTATGCCAATTAACAGTACATTTATAAGGATCTTATAAAAAGAAAGTACTATTTATTGGGTAGTAACATAAATATACATTAAATTAATCCATCTATTTTGAGTGCTTTCTAAATCCTTAATTTATTTTATGACAAAGTTCTTTGAAAGAGATTTGCACAAGCAAATTATCTTTCAGTTTGAAAGAAAGTTTCTTATTAAAAATGTTTTATTCTTGAATATTTTCAGTGTTGATTTAAAGGAATACTTACTGATCAATTCCTGGTTTATGGAGATGTACTATTGATTAAATGCTTCTAAAACTTCCCTAGTGTCTGTACATATTTTATTTTGGGAGGGGGGTTCTTATTTCCGTAATCTGATTATACTCCTTTTATGAGTGAAAAGGTCAGAGTCATTTTTAATTACATTTTCAAGTTCTAATTTAGTTCATTTAAATTCTCACCTTTCAATTTCTTATTTTTCTTGTTACTAAGATTCAGTCTGAAAATTTGCAATATAATTTCAATGTCTAAACACTTCTTTTTTAACAAAAACATCTTTATTAAATTATCACATATGCAATCTTACATTTATATAAATGAAAAAACAAACATTGACACCAGTTTAGTTGCAAACATTATGCATCACAGACACCACTGAAGAAACTGTAGGTGCAAACATTACACATCACTTATAATCTAACCAGTCATTGCCAGTTAGGCATTAAACAGCTCATTCAAGTTTTGCCTTCTTTTACACCTTGTTCCGCCTTCTTTTACACCTTGTTCCGTCTCTGCATATATTGTTTCCATAATTTCCATTTTTCCTATGTAGTTTTCTCCTTCCCTTTTCTAAAGATTCCAATTCCAGTTGTTTTATCTCTGCTACTATATTCACTACTTCTAGTAAAGTTGGTTTAGACTTCAATTTCCATTTTTTAGTAATTGCAAATGACGATGCAATGAAAAAAGAACAGAGAAGGCACATCCCTATTTCTCTGATGTAACTGAGGGGATGGAAGCTTGAATGTAGAGTAATAATAAGCATAACATAGTGAGACTAGCTGTTTATTTCAAAAGTAATGCTAGCACAGCCAATAATATATATAAGATGTTTAGGCCTATTGTAACAGCTGATGAAAGGATACTAGGAACTGTTGGTAATAAACTGAGTTTTCATTTAAAAATATGAAATCCCTGAAAAGAAGGCTATGTTATTCAATGGGCAGAAATAATCAGCACAACACTGAGACTGGAATAGGTACCAGTCCCTGTAATAGGTGCAACTTTTGTGAATATATTAATCCAACAGGACACTTGTATCATCTAGATTTTGATAGGACATTTACATTTAATGTTGCAGCCACTTCTTACACTACAAATGTGGTCTATTTAGCCCACTGCATAAGCTGTGGCTCATCCTATGTGGGCAAAACTAACTGGAGACTATGTGATATGATTAGGGAACATTTTATATATATATATATATATATATATATATATATATATATATATATATATATATATAAAATATTAATACTAGAGCTACCACTAATGTCTTAGCTAAACACATCACTCATAAAGAAGACACACACAAGTTTCACTTCCTAGTTATGGAAAAACTAGACCGGATGGGAGACATGAAGATGTTAAAAATATGACAGAAACTAATGAAACTCACTGGATTGTTAAACTACGAGCTGACAGTGGTAGTGGTTTGAATGACTAAGTCCCCATTAAGCCCATATTGAAAGTCAGACCTCTGCATAAATAGCATAGTTTTATTAGGATATTAAAAAATGTGTGCATATTGGTGGGGTTAACAGGGCAACATGCATTTTTTACATATATTTTTTATACATATTACATATTATTTTATAGGTTGTTTATATGTAGTATATATATTGTATAGATATATACACTAAATAGGGAATGTGATTATAGCTACATATTTTATTATATAGCCTTGAATGCAACTAGTCTTAGTATATGCATTTAGTACTAGCTGTTTCTGCAGTAGCAATGATGGTGTTCCTTTAAATGTGTAGCAAGCAATTAGGAAGGTAGCACATTTGAATGTTAAGCACTATATTTAAGGGATGAAGGTTTTTGACTAATAGTATCATCTGAAGAAGCAGTCTGAGCAACTGTGAAAGTGCTTATGTTTGGATTTCATTAAAGATGTTTTACTTTTATAACTGCTGGCTATCATTTTATTCTGCTTCATTTTATGCTTTTCCTGTTGGTTGTCTTGTGGAGCATGCTATTTATTTGGTGTATCCTTGTGCTGTTGTGCTGTTGATTTAGTCACTTACTTTTTACACAAGAACCCATAGTGATGGCCAAAGGGGGAGTGCCTGAAGTGAAACTTGATTATACACTGAGGTCAGAGACCAGCAAGAAAGTAGGAAATGCCTGTATTGAAATATTTTTTAAAAATTTAAAAGATGACTGCAACTCACCTTTAAATGGGGGACTGTTTTATTGAGAAACCAAACTGCAGAGGCATCTGTTGATATAGCTTCGCTGAACAACAAAATGCTGCAGGTTGAGAATACAGTATTTAAGTTACAATGGCTGCAACTGCAAAAATATATGGAGGCAAACCTGAAGCTACAAATATTCCCTAGAGGTCTCCATATTTTTAAAATGCCAACATATGGAGACACATATACAGAACTATCAATGATATGGCAAAAAATGAACTTAGAGTTGAGTTTCAACTATATGAGATGTATAATTGATTTCTTTAGACCAGAGGAGGAGTCACTGTGTCAAAAGGCTACCTCTCTTCAAAATGAACTGTATAGTGATTTTCCTATGGAATTAGTGGATGTGAAGCTTGGTGCTGTATTAGAATCACTCAATATTTTTGAGAGGAAACAGCTGCAGATTAAAACCAAGAAAATTGAGTGCAACAAAAAAAGATTTAAAAAATGGCCATGCATTTACTTGGCTGAGAGCTGAGAGAACAGAGAACAGCAGAATAACTTATGGAAAAATATCTGCAACTCAGGATGCATTTTGTCCCAATAGTATAATACCGGCATTAACACAATATGCCTTGAATATAAAACTTGCTACTGTCTCTGCATCTAACCAAACAGTGCATGCATGCATCATTATTAGATTTCTCCAGCATGGAGATTGTTAACTCAATTCAACAGCAGGGAGCTAGAAGGAATCGGGTTGCTGGCTACTGAGACTTGTCTGCATACATCAACTGGACATAAGCTGATTTAAGTATATTTTCTGCACTTATTTAAGATTTGAGAGAGTAAATATTGTGCGTCTTGGATTCCGTAAATATTGTGTGTGTCTCTGAATCTCTGCAGTAGTTGTTAGACTGCTGTGAAATTCCTTTGTTAAGTGTTAATTAGCTTGGTGGTTTCTGCTAGCATTAAAATCTGTGTTGGTAACATTTCTACTAATCATTTTAAATTGAGTTGCTGGCTACTGAGACTTGTCTGCATACATCAACTGGACATAAGCTGATTTAAGTATATTTTCTGCACTTATTTAAGATTTGAATGAGTAAATATTGTGTGTCTTGGATTCAGTAAATATTGTGTGTGTCTCTGAATCTCTGCAGTAGTTGTTAGACTGCTGTGAAATTCCTTTGTTAGGTGTTAATTAGCTTGGGGGTTTCTGCTAGCATTACAATCTGTGTTGGTTAAATTTCTAGTAATCATTTTAAATCGAGTTGCTGGCTACTGAGACTTGTCTGCATACATCAACTGGACAACCTGATTTAAGTATATTTTCTGCACTTATTTAAGATTTGAGTGAGTAAATATTGTGTGTCTTGGATTCAGTAAATATTGTGCGTGTTTCTGAATCTCTGCAGTAGTTGTTAGACTGCTGTGAAATTCCTTTGTAAGTGTTAATTAGCTTGGGGGTTTCTGCTATTATTAAAATCTGTGTTGGATACATTTCTAGTAATCATTTTAAATCGAGTTGCTGGCTACTGAGACTTGTCTGCATACATCAACTGGACATAAGCTGATTTAAGTATATTTTCTGCACTTATTTAAGATTTGAGAGAGTAAATATTGTGCGTCTTGGATTCCGTAAATATTGTGTGTGTCTCTGAATCTCTGCAGTAGTTGTTAGACTGCTGTGAAATTCCTTTGTTAAGTGTTAATTAGCTTGGGGGTTTCTGTTAGCATTAAAATCTGTGTTGGTTACATTTCTAGTAATTATTTTACATCGAGTTGCTGGCTACTGAGACTTGTCTGCATACGTCAACTGGACATAAACTGATTTAAGTATATTTTCTGCACTTATTTAAGATTTGAGTGAGTAAATATTGTGTGTCTTGCATTCAGTAAATATTGTGTGTATCTCTGAATCTCTGCAGTAGTTGTTAGACTGCTGTGAAATTCCTTTGTTAAGTGTTAATTAGCTTGGGGGTTTCTGCTAGCATTAAAATCTGTGTTGGTTACATTTCTAGTAATCATTTTAAATCGAGTTGCTGGCTACTGAGACTTGTCTGCATACATCAACTGGACATAAGCTGATTTAAGTATATTTTCTGCACTTATTTAAGATTTGAGTGAGTAAATATTGTGTGTCTTGGATTCAGTAAATATTGTGTGTGTCTCTGAATCCCTGCAGTAGTTGTTAGACTGCTGTGAAATTCCTTTGTTAAGTGCTAATTAGCTTGGGGGTTTCTGCTAGCATTAAAATCTGTGTTGGTTACATTTCTACTAATCATTTTAAATCGACTTGCTGGCTACTGAGACTTGTCTGCATACGTCAACTGGACATAAGCTGATTTAAGTATATTTTCTGTACTTATTTAAGATTTGAGTGAGTAAATATTGTGTGTTTTGGATTCAGTAAATATTGTGTGTGTCTCTGAATCTCTGCAGTAGTTGTTAGACTGCTGTGAAATTCATTTGTTAAGTGTTAATTAGCTTGGGGGTTTCTGCTAGCATAAAAATCTGTGTTGGTTACATTTCTTGTAATTATTTTAAATTGAGTTGCTGGCTACTGAGAGCTGCAGAAGTTCCCCACCCCCCTCCCTGTTTCTTGTTGTGGTGTTAATCTTGGGTGGCTTTGGAATTGCCCACCCCTGCTGTAAATCTCTTTTTGCACACTCCTTCTGGACCCATCTCAATCACTCACTCAACTGAGTACAGTGAGATCATATTTTGACTTTGGATACTCTTACCAGTCCCATCTCCTTTGCAGTGTACAGAGAGAGCACTTGGGAAGGGCATTCCCCTATAGTATCTTAATCTGCTCTGTTTCCTCCTTCTCAAAAAAAAAAAATTTGCACTTCACCTGCCTTACTGTATTTGTGATTCTTCCTACTTTATTACCTTATTTTGCTTTTGCCTCTTTTAACATTTTAAAGTGGAACCTGTGTGTTGAGAGACAGCCTTACAAGACTATCTGCAAGTATTCATCAAAGATACCCACACCTCCAGGTTGGTGGCACAGCACGAAGCATCAGAGACTATCCTTGTGCAAGTAACAGTGGGTAAAACTGCCTTCCAGTTTATAGCCTGCTACAGACCACCCTCCCAAACCCAGGAACCCCACTCGGTCTAACTGAGAACAGTGGAAAATATGAAGGTCTCTCCAAACACCATTATAGTGGGCAACTTCAACTACCCAAACATAGACTGGGAGCATTACTCTAGCTCCAACACCCTAGCTCAAAGGTTCCTAGAATTTATAAACTCAAATGCTATGGAACAACTTGTTACCACTCCCACAAGAGGGGAAAACATACTGGACCTGGTCATCACCAACAAGGGGACTCTATGCTCCAGACCAGAAGTGTATCCCTCACTGGAAAGATCAGACCATAAACTAATCTCACTGGATATTCACATCCTGACCCCACCCCCTGCCCAGAAAACTACAATGAAAAACTTCTATAAAGCAAATTTCACACTCCTCAAAACTGAGGTGGAATCCTTCAAAGCCCCCGGACCTGTGGAAAATACGGCCAAGACCACAGAATCCTTTATAAACACATTCTATGAACACCTTCAGGAATGCATGGATCATGCAATCCCAAATAAAACCAAGACCCAATCCTCCAAAGGCAGACGTCCTGTCTGGTGGACCCCAGCCATAAACAAACTACACAATAGAAGGAGGAAGCTACTACATGATAGAGCAAAATCCCAAAAAGGGAAGGCATCTCTGATCAGTGTTAGCAAAATCTATGGGCATTCATAAAATTGTCTAAGGCCAGCTTCGAGAGAAAAATTGCACAGGGCACTAAGGATAATCACAAGGCTTTCTTTAGTTATGTTAGGAACCTGGGTGGGAATTCCCAGATATGCTCAGAATTAGTCCAAAATGACAAAAAATACACCGAACCCACAGACATTGCCAACATCCTAGCTGACAGGTTCAGCGCAAACATCTCCCCCCCTCCCTACCAAAAGGGCAAATATCTATCCCAGGGGATTGCTGCCCCCCTGACATCTCAGATGCTCAGGTAAGAGCCGCCCTCTCCAAAGCAAAAAACACAGCATCAATGGGACCAGATGATGTCCCGGGCTGCGTCCTACATGAACTCCAAGAAGAGCTAAACCCAAACATAAAACTACTGTTCAATTTCAGCCTTACAACACGATATGCACCCAAAGTGTGGCGTACAGCAACAGTGGTCCCTCTTCACAAAGGTGGTGCCTCAACGGATCCTGGAAACTATTGCCCCATAAGCCTGAGTAGCTTGGTCTGCAAAGCTATGGAAAGGATCTTCATGGACCTCATAAAGAAATATATTGGGGACCTAGAGACACTGGATCCTACCCAGTTCGGCTTTGTTAAGGGCAGATCCTGCCTCTTAAACCTGGTCAATTTCTTTGAAACAGTCACCAAGGCCATTGACGAGGGGAAGGTGGTCCACACAGCCTACCTGGACCTCGGAAAAGCCTTCGATGCAATACCCCACTCGGGCATTATAGATAAGCTCACCAGCTTAAATATAACCCCCTATGTCACTAGATGGGTTGCAAACTGGCTCAAGGACAGAACCCACATGGTTAGAATTGCTGGAGCCATGTCAGACTCCAAACCAGTTAGAAGTGGCGTCCCACAAGGATCAATACTGGGACCTCTCCTGTTTGGTATGTATTTCTTGGAGGTACAGGCCAACATGGAAGGACTGTGGCTGACCAAGTTCGCAGATGACTGCAAACTGGGTGCTATAATCGACTCTCCAGCCGACACAAGCATCCTCTAAAAGGGCCTCATAGAAACAGACAACTGGTGCCAGAGCCATGGCCTCAAGCAAAACACCAAAAAGTGTATAGTCATCCCCTTTGGCAAAAACAAAGTGCCCACAAATTACCACATAGGTGGTAATCCATTGGCACGGAAAAGTAATTAGGGACCTGGGGACCCAAGTTGATAGCAATCTCTCATTTGACAACCACGTGGCCAAAGTGGTTAGAAAAACATTTTATATAGCCCACCTAATCATGAAGGGATTCACATCTAGATCAGGGGAGGTCATCGTGCCTCTTTACTCATCCCTCATCAGGCCCATAATTGAGTACAATGCCCCTTTTGGGATGTACCTTACCAGACTCCTGCAGCAACTGGAAAGACCCCAAAAGTACCTCACCAAGAGGATCAAAGGGCTCAAACAGATGTCATTTGCTGCCCGGTTAAAGAAACTCCAGCTCTACTCAATGGCATACCGCCTGCTCAGAGGCGATCTGTGCCTGACTTATAAAGCCATGTCCAACCCGGAATTAATGGACATGCTGCACCTCAGAAAATCCAATTCCCATTGAGCTATGCGCTCGAGAGACTTGAACCTCAGCACTGAAATAAATAGGACATGCTGGAGGAACAGATTCATAACCTAGAGGCTCTCTTCACTCTGGAATAAAATCCCAGTCCAGGTTAGGCAGAGTCCTTCATTGACTCTCTTCAAGAAGAATCTTGATGAGTGGATGGGAGATCATAGGTTTACCCCGGGTATCACCTCGAAAAAGGGCATAGCAAAATTAATTTAAAATGGGTGGCGAAAGCCAAACACACTCTGGCTAGGCTTATAAATGCCCTAGGGCAGATAGCCTAGTATGAACCTTTGAACCTATATATAGAGCTGAGTATATTTTTCTGTATTATTCTGTATTATAGAGCTAAATTGTTGCTTAGATATCTGTTGTCTTACTGTTCTGCAAATATACAGAGATCAGTATATATTTTTTTGGTTTTATAATTTGCACTCTGATTCCTCACATCTCTGTTGAAACTGGTTTCCCCACCCCCCCTTCCCTGTAATTGGTTGTGATTTACATTTGGTGGCTTTAGCAGTGCCCGCAAGACTGTAGATTTGATCTAGGACACTCCCCCAGTCCCATCTCTTCACCGCATTCTACCTAATAAACCCTTTCTGCACTTGTCTTTAGTCCTTTTTAATTTAATTACATTTTTTCAAACTGCGTGTGGACTAATATTGCTACATACTCAAGTGCGCCAGCTTGCACTGCATGTGAATTGTTTTTACTACTGTTTTTGCTACTTTTCTGAAAAAAAAATGTATCTGCTTTTACTGTATTTGTGCTTCTTCCTATTTTATTTTGCTTTTGCATCATCTTAAAAGTACTCAATTGTATTTATTACTGCTTGGTGTATCTCATTCTAAGCCTTTTAGTTTAAGCACTTGGTCTTCAGACCAGTTGTTTTACATTAAGAAGGTTTGTGGTCTGCACTGTGGTGGCAGAACAGGTAGCTTACATCCTTCTAAGTTGGGAACTGCTGATTGAGGGCTCAGTGTCTGTTATTCTAAAAGTGTATTAATTCTGGTTTAAGCACTTGGGCTTCAGGCCAGTTATTTTACATTAGAAGGGTTCGTGGTCTGCACTCTTGTGGGAGGAGAGGCTGGACTCTGCCCTTCTGAGCTGGGAATTTCTGGTTAAAGGCTTATAGTGCCTGCATATTTAACTGTTTCTTACTGAAATTGGTACACCTTGTTTGCTGTAGCATAGACTAGATCCAGACCTGCTGAATCTAGCTTTGTTTGTATGTTTGTTGTTTGTTTGCTTGCTATTTCCCTGAAATGCTAATTCCACCTAAAACGTGGCTTTTCAGTGCTTCTGTGGACCCCTAGTGATATCTGCATTGCTTACTGTACTTATTTCCTTGTTTCACTTGAAAGAAAGTTACTTTTTGTCATTTTTGCATTTAAGTTACCTGTAACACATTGCTTTTAAGTTACCTGGCACTTGCTCACTAAAGCAATTATATAAGTCAGCACTAAAACATTAAAAGCACTACACCCTCACAAACTCCCCTTGAGTACCTTGTTCCCCATTAGCCCTTTTTTTCAATTATAAAGGAATTCCCAACACTATTCTAGCATGTCCAAAGGTCAGTTGTTAATCTCCTCTCCAGTCCAGCTGGTGAATCTGGGAATCTTGTCTTAATGTTACAACTGCCTCATGTACACAGACAACCCTCTCCTCCTCCCAACAAATTTCAACACATGTGAGAGATGCAACCATATAGCCGTACTGGAGGCTAAGCTCTCTCAACTCAGTACTGGCGAAACCAGTCAGGAGGAGAAGGAAACCACACCCACTACAATTCCAGTCTCACATAGACCTACCACGACAGAAAATCAAACACATAAACACACAAAAACATACTCGGAGGCTCTAAATAAAAAATTGCCTAAGCAGCAGAGACCTCTAAAGCAGACACCCAAGCAACCGCTACCCCAAAACAAAACATGTGCAACACATAGCTCACAAAGCCAGTGTGCCAAACAGTCACAGCCATTAAGGCTAAACAACACACCTGATACACTTGTAATAGGTGACTCTATCATCAGGCACACTGACGTCCCACTCACCAGGCTGAACAAGGAGAAGGTCATGGTGAGCTGCCTGTCAGGCACTAGGATCTGCCACATAACAAAAGCACTCAGGTCACTCTAAGGCAAGTACAAATGTGACTCAGTCATTGTCCATGCTGGTGTGAATGACCTGAGACGTACCTCCCTGGACTACATGAAAAGAGACATAGAGTAGCTCTCTGAGCATGTAGCCCAGGCCGGTATGACCCTGACCTTGAGTAACATCTTACCCTCACCAAGAATGATGCCACAATATGAAGATGATCAATTTCAACAATTGGCTTAAGTATTGGTGTCATTCAAAGGGGATCCAATGCCTGTCAGCCTGGGATGACATGCTCGACAAGCCATGATGCTTCACTAGGGACGGCTTGCACCTGTCACCCCTGGGCTTTCGGATATTGGCAAAGGCTCTTGCTATCCCCATAGTGCCTTTTTTAGGCAAGGCTCAAAAGACAAACCCAACTCCATAGGTATCACAAGTGATAAGAAACTAAGAGTAATGCTACTCAACACCAGAAGTCTAAACCTCAAGATGCACACACTCAAAACTCTCCTTAGCATGGAGAACATCGATATCTGTGTAGTAACAAAAACCTGGTTCAAGGTTCCCAAGAGCACCCCAGCACTACCAGGTTATACCTCATACCATGCTTTTCGGCCCCAAAACTTGGACCAAAACACAAAAGGAGGGGGAGTATCAATATTCGTCAAAGATACCCACACCTCCAGTTTGATGGCACAGCACGAAGCATCAGAGACTATCCATGTGCAACTAACAGTGGGTAAAACTGCCTTCCAGTTTATAGCCTGCTACAGACCACCCTCCCAAACCCAGGAACCCCACTCGGTCTTCCTGAGAACACTGGAAAATATGAAGGTCTCTCCAAACACCATTATATTGGGCGACTTCAACTACCCAAACAGACTGGGAGCATTATTCTAGCTCCAATACCCTAGCCCAAAGGTTCCTAGAATTTATAAACTCAAATGCTATGGAACAACTTGTTACCACTCCCACAAGAGGGAAAAACATACTGGACCTGATCATCACCAACATGGGGACTCTATCCTCCAGACCAGAAATGTATCCCTCATTGGTAAGATCAGACCATAAACTAATCTCACTGGATATTCACATCCTGTCTCCACCCCCTACCCAAAAAAACACAGTGAAAAACTGCTCTAATGCAAATTTCACACTCCTCAAAACCGTGGGGGAATCCTTCAAAGCCCCCGGGCCTGTGGAAAATACGGCCCAGACCGCAGAATCCTTTATAAACACATTCTATGAACACCTTCAAGAATGTATGGATCATGCAATCCCAAATAAAACCAAGTCCCAATCCGCCAAAGGCAGACGTCCCCTGTCTGGTGGACCCCAGCCATAAACAAACTATACAATAGAAGGAGGAAGCTACTACATGATAGAGCAAAATCCCAAAAAGGGAAGGCATCTCTGATCAGTATTAGCAAAAAACTATGGGCACTCCTAAAATCGTCTAAGGCCAGCTTCGAGAGAAAAATTGCACAGGATACTAATGATAATCACAAGGCTTTCTTTAGTTATGTTAGGAACCTGGGTGGGAATTCCCAGATATGCTCAGAATTAGTCCAAAATGACAAAAAATACACCGAACCCACAGACATTGCCAACATCCTAGTTGACAGGTTCAGCGCAAACTTCTCCCCCCCACCAAAAGTGCAAATATCTATCCCAGGGGAGTGCTGCCCCCTGACATCTCAGATGCTCAGGTAAGAGCTGCCCTCTCCAAAGCAAAAAACACAGCATCAATGGGACCAGACGGTGTCCCGGGCTGCATCCTACATGAACTCCAAGAAGAGCTAAACCCAAACATAAAACTACTGTTCAGTCTCAGCCTTACTACAGGATATGTACCCAAAGAGTGGCGTACAGCAACAGTGGTCCCTCTCCACAAAGGTGGTGCCTCAACAGATCCTGGAAACTATCACCCCATAAGCCTGACTAGCTTGGTCTGCAAAGCTATGGAAAGGATCATCATGGACCTCATAAATAAAAATATTGGGGACCTACAGACACTGGATCCTACCCAGTTTGGCTTTGTTATAGGCAGATCCTGCCTCTTAAACCTGGTTGATTTCTTTGAAACAGTCACCAAGGCCATTGACGAGGGGAAGGTGGTCCACACAGCCTACCTGGACCTCGCAAAAGCATTCAATACAATACCCCACTCGGGCATTATACATAAGCTCACCAGGTTAAATGTAAACCCCTATGTCACTAGATGGGTTGCAAACTGGCTCAAGGACAGAATCCACATGGTTAGAATTGCTGGAGCCATGTTAGACTCCAAACCAGTTACAAGTGGCAGCCCACAAGGCTCAGTCCTGGGACCTCTCTTGTTCGGTATATATTTCTCAGAGGTACAGGCCAACATGGAAGGACTGTGGCTGACCAAGTTCGCAGATGACTGCAAACTGGGCGCCATAATCGACACTCCAGCCGACACAAGCATCCTCCAAAAGGGCCTCATAGAAACAGACAACTGGTACCAGAGCCATGTCCTCAAGCTAAATGCCAAAAAGTGTATAGTCATCCCCTTTGGCAAAAACAAAGTGCCCACAAATTACCACATAGGTGGTAATTCATTAAGTACAGAAGAAGTAATTAGAGACCTGGGGACCCAAGTTGATAGCAATCTCTCATTTGACAACCACGTGGCCAAAGTGTTAGAAAAACATTTTATATAGCCCACCTAATCATGAAGGGATTTACATCTAGATCAGGGGAGGTCATCGTGCCTCTTTACTCATCCCTCATCAGGCCCATAATTGAGTACAATGCCCCTTTTGGGATGTACCTTACCAGACACCTGCAGCAACTGGAAAGACCCCAAAAGTACCTCACCAAGAGGATCAAAGGGCTCAAACAGATGCCATATGCTGCCCAATTAAAGAAACTCCAGCTCTACTCAATGGCATACCGCCTGCTCAGAGGCGATTTGTGCTTGACGTATAAAGCCATGTCCAACCCGGAATTAATGGACATGCTGCACCTCAGAATATCCAAATCCCATCGAGCTACGCGCTCGAGAGACTTCAACCTCAGCACTGAAATAAATAGGACATGCTGGAGGGACAGATTCATAACCCAGAGGCTCCCTTCACTCTGGAATAAAATCCCAGTCCAGGTTAGGCAGAGTCCCTCATTGACTCTCTTCAAGAAGAATCTTGATGAGTGGAAGGGAGATTGTAGGTTTACCCCGGGTATCACTTCTGTGTCACTGTTAGACAGAGGCACAGTATACTAACCTCGAAAAAGGGCATAGCAAAATTAATTTAAAATGGGTGGCGAAAGCCAAACACACTCTGGCTGGGCTTATAAATGCCCTAGGGCAGATAGCCTAGTATAAACCTATGAACCTATGAAAGAGGCCAGTACAAAACCCAGGCAACAGGCTGAATTCAGTGAACATATGCAGCAAATGACTGCAATAGAAGCTACGACCAGTAGGGAGAATTTCAACAGCATGAATGATAGAAAACAGCAGCAGCTTTTTCATCCATTCTCTCTGTCTTTGCCCAAGAAAAAGGGGAGCATGTTTCATTGCTCCAGGAGTTGGAGCAGAACAAGGGCAAAGAAGAAGCAGGAAAATGACCAACAGCACACACCAGCTATAAAGAAAATGTGGACAGTAAAGGACAACCGTTGATCTGAAACATTTCTAATAGAGTGCTGACTGAGACTGAAAAAGCAATGCTTCAGAATGGCCTCTCTTTCATTCCTTCTCAGGAAGCAATGGTAACAGACTTTATTTTGGACATAAAGTGTTTTATAAGGAATGTAATGCTAAAGGTGAATTTTGCAGACAGTAAATATGATTAAATGTTATTTCAATTTAGCAAACCCAGTAAACCCAGTACTTGCATTCTAGTAAATCATCCAGTGCTGGAAGTGTTTGAAAAATTGTGCATAGAAGAGTTGTATAAAAACTGTGGTGCAAGGAAAGTACATATGACATATAACAATCTAAGTTGGAGTATAAGGCACTTGTTTATTTATAAATAGATAACACCATTCTCATATGCCCAGCAGATAAGGGTAGTCCTGTAGTAGTAATGGATTACCAGCATTATGTTACCAGTATAAGAAAAATGTTGATGGAGGATGAAGCTTATAAGCTGATTACACATAGGGATATGGACAGTATAATAAATAGGGTGAAAAATGTATTAGAAACATTATTATCTAGAGCTTTTGACTATTTCCTATATAAGTATTTTAAAATAAAGGTACCTCTTATTCCAATCATGCAGGGTATACCCAAAATACACAAGCACCCTACTAACCCTCCTTTAAGACCAATAGTTTCTGGGAGAAATTGGTGCACAGAGTCAATTTCTATTTTTTTAGACAAAATATTTAAACCGTTATTAGAATGTACTTCTGTAATCTTATGTGACGTGAAACATTTTCTGAGAGATTTATATGCTTTTTTAGGGACCAGTTAGTTTGGCTGACCTCATTCTGGTAACTCTAGATGTTCAGTCATTATTTACAAAAATACCTAATGAAAGTGGAATAACTATGTTACAACAATACTTGGTTAAGTATAGTAAGTATGATACTAAGTACATAGATTTATTATGTCTCCTTATGAAGACAGTTCTGGAAAACAATGCATTTATGTTTGAAAATGATATCTATTTAAAAGTGGATGGCATAGCTATAGACACATCTTATGCAAATAGCTATACCAACCTGGTGATGGCCACTTGGGAGCAAGGGGCCATAATGGAGGGACCATACAGGGAACAAGTATGCTTTTACCAACAGTTTGTAGATGACCTGTTTTTAATATGGCAAGGCACAGAAGAAGAGTTAGGGGTGTTCAACTTTTACATTAATGGTGTTACATCCTTTTTGAATTTTACCATGGAGCATTCGTATGAACAGATATCCTATTTGGACATAAATGTGTCCAAGCCTTGAATAGGGGATGTTAGCACCAAAGTGCATAGGAAAACATGTCACAGAAATAACCTGATACATAGAAGTAGTATGCACCCCCCACATGTATTCAGTAATATAGTAAGGGGACAAGCTATGAGAATTTCCAGGTCATGTAAAAAGGGTGAGGTTTTTCTAACAGAAATAGAAGAACTGGAGAACAGATTTGTAAGTAAAAGATATAGTACACACAAAGTTAGGTGTATTATTCAAGGGGTCAAGGAAAAAAGAATAAGGAAGTCACATCCCTATTTCTCTGATGTAACTGAGGGTATGGAAGCTCGAATGCAGAGTAATAATAAGCATAACATAGTGAGATTACCTGTTTATTTCTCAAGTAATGCTAGAACAGCCAATAATATATATAAGAAGTTTTGGCCTATTCTAGCAGCTGACTGTTGGTAATAAACCTAGTTTTACATATACAAATATGAAATCCCTGAAAAGAAGGCTATATTATTCAATGGGCAGAAATAATTAGCACAATAATGAGACTGGAATAGCTACCAGTCCCTCTAATAGGTGCAATGTTTTTGAATATATTAATCCAACAGGACACTTCTAGCACCCAAATTTTAATTGGACATTCACATTTAATGTTGCAGCCACTTGTGACACTTCAAATGTAACGAACAGGCACCAAAAGACACAAACACTGTGCAAAAATAAGGCAGTGTGTTTTCTACTACCAACATTGGATTTGAATGATTCAGCTATTGAAGTTCAGCTCTACCTGCCTTATTTTTGCACACTACAAATGTGGTCTATTTAGCTCACTGCATAAATTGTGGCTCATTCTCTGTGGGCAAAACTGATTGGAGACTACGCGATAGGATTAAGGAACATATATATATAATATTAATACTAGAACCACCACTAATGCCTTAGCTAAACACGTTATTCATAAAGGGGACACACACGAGTTCCATATCCTACTTATGGAAAAGACTAGACAGGATGGGAGGCGTGGAGATGTTAAAAATAGGACTGAAGCTAATGAAACCTGCTGGATTATTGAACTTAGAGCTTGCCTGTGCTAGTGGTTTGAATGACAAAGTCCCCATCAAGCCCATATTGAAAGCCAGACCTCTGCGTAGATACCATAGTTTTAATAGGATGTTAAAAAATGTGTGTATATTGGTGGGGTAACA
>NC_056725.1:1969103870-1969148870 GCF_019279795.1 Protopterus annectens | reverse complement strand
TAAAGAACTTGCACTGCTGAATTTCACCTGCAGCTGCAAAGGCTCACAAGGAACAAATATAAATCTATTGAAACAAGCACATGTATGTCTTACTACTGCTACTGCAAAAGTTATGTTAACCCAATACCTAAAGAACTTGCACTGCTGAATTTCACCTGCAGCTGCAAAGGCTCACAAGGAACAAATATACTGAGTTAAATCTATTGAAACAAGCACATGTATGTCTTACTACTGCTACTGCAAAAGTTATGTTAACCCAATACCTAAAGAACTTGCACTGCTAAATTTCACCTGCAGCTGCAAAGGCTCACAAGGAACAAATATACTGAGTTAAATCTATTGAAACAAGCACATGTATGTCTTACTACTGCTACTGCAAAAGTTATGTTAACCCAATACCTAAAGAACTTGCACTGCTGAATTTTACCTGCAGTTGTAAAAGTTCACAAGGAACAAATACACTAAGTTAAATCTATGTAAGGCAATTTCCAAGACTCAAACTAATAACTTAATTTGTTAAGTCATGCATTAGTGTGTTTTGTTTTGTGGTGTTGAATCTGCTGGAAGGATATCCCCACCCTCACTTACTCAACCACACTCAGAGGCTTTTTACTGTTGAAGGTGAAGCTACATTAACACTTCAGAATATTTTACGCTTAGCAGTGTAATATATCCCTGGAAAGTCATTGAATAGCCCATAACTATAAAATTAGATGCTATGACTTGAGTCATGTATTTAGAGGTCAGATACCTTGTCTTTGGATTCATGAACATTCTACCTCAGTGATTGTTTATGGTGGTAAACCATCTGGGGAGAGGGGAGAGGGGAGAGTAACTGCTTTCCCCTGAAGGAACTGACTGGTCCTCCCTGCATCTCAGCTTGTTCTCCCACTACTTTTCCCTTTGCAGCTCCAAATTCAGAGTCACTTCACTACCTCTTGTCCCAAGTGTTCTCTCCGTCCAGCTGCTTCACTCTAGAAAAAGGTACATTGGATTCTTTTATTTTCTTAACAGTTATGGTTTATTTCATTTTGGTTCAAACTTGTACTAGAGAAATACAATTAAGATTTCACTGTGTTTAATTTTGGCTTAGTGTTGCGTCTTTTGCTGTTAATGTGTAGTAAATATATTGGTATATGTCTACTGACTTTTTACTCTAGGCTGCAGTAGTAGCAGCAAAGTGTATTTCTGCTGTTAATGTGTAGCGATTATATTAACGAGTTTCTACTGACTGTATGTTTTACAGAAGGATTCAATGAAACCATCAATTATTTTTCGTTGTTTGTACTGCAGCTACATCAAGTAAGTCTATAGTCTGTTGCCATCTGGCTAGATGTTTTTTTTCTCCCTGCTAATCTTAACTAGGGTTGCTTCTTTTTTTTCACATATGGTATACACTCTAGCTGGTTGCCTTTTCTTAGTGACTATATATCAGATTTACAGACTGCATCTTGTGCAACAGAGTGAAAACTAACAGATAGGCTTACTACCTGTCCCGCTAATATCTGTAAACCTACATTTCAGTAACCCCACACTTGCATGCAAACACATATCTCTTCTTAGTTTAGTTTAGTTTTCTTTCTGTCCTTCTATACTGTGGCAGCCACCATTTTTGTTTTTAATAATCCCAACCTTACATACCTACAAATATCTCCTGTAAGCTTATTGTCCTGTTTAAAGGCTAGAAAGCTGAAATGCACAACTGTGAAATATAGTGCACTACTTTTGTTTGCCAAATATTACTTAATGTTGATGAGTATAGACAAACAGTACTGTACCTAACTAGTTCAACCATCAATAAATCCTTAATGTTTTCTTTCTCTCTCCAAGTGAAGCACATGTAAGTCTGACTACTGCTGCTGCAAAAGTTATCTTATCCCGCTACCTAAAGAACTTACACAGCTGAATTTCACCCGCAGTTGTAAAGATTCACAAAGAGCAAATACACTGAGTTAAATCTATGTAAGGCAATTTCTAAGACTTGAACTAATAACTTAATGTGTTAAGTCAAGCATAAGTGTGTTTTGTTTTGTAGTGTTGAATCTGCTGGAAGGATATCCCCACCCCCACTTACTCACTCACACTCACAGGCCTTTACTGCTGAAGGTGAAGCTACATTAGCACTTCAGCATATTTTACTCTTATCAGTGTAATATAGCCCTGGAAAGACATTGAAAAGCCCATAACTATAAAATTAGATGCTGTGACTCGAGTCAAGTATTTAGAGTTCAAATACCTTGTCTTTGTATCCATGAACATTCTACCTCACTGATTGTTTATGTTGGTAAACCATCTGGGGGTGTTCTTCCTGCTCCACTCACTATGCTCCCCTGCCCCATATCCGACCCACCCCCAGTATTTCTACTCTTATCCTAAGCAAACCACTCCCCCTCATTCCTATGATCCAATTAAATACAACTCTACCTTGTCCACACCCACATTTCATTCACACCTTACTTTCTTTTATTTACCTAAACTTACCTGCTCTCCCTTACATCCATCACCTTGAATTTTCATCCCCTCTACTATAATTCTTTGCATCTTTCTCTACTTTACCATCACAATACAATCACCACCTCACTACAGCTATATCCTCGAATCCCCCCACACACCAATCACATCAACAACCTCCTTCAGCCCTCTCCCTGATAAACAACACAGCTTCTCTCATATCTCTGCCTAGCTTTTCCCCTATACCCTCTCATATTATTCAAGCCACAAATTGGCCTCCTCACCTCCTATGAAAACACACTTGACACCAGTTCCATCACCTAGGAATAAAATGCATTTGCCATGGTACTCATTCCACATTAGCTATCTGCTCAAATGTGGAGACATACATCCTAACACTTGCTCACCCTCTAATCTTAACCACAAGAGTAACCTCAAAGATTTAAACATACTTACACTGAAACTTAGACATATATGTAATAAAATAGCCCCACTGCATGTCTGGATTGATCAAAATAAACCTGACATACTAGCCCTTACCAAGACATGGCTACACCCCAACGTAAAAAACTCAGAAATAATACCTCCAAACTTTGCAATAACCAGAAGAGAGAGATCTAAAGAAAAAGGGGGAGGGATAGCACTAATATAGCCCTCTACACTCAACATTACACCCTACACCAGTAATATACCCATCTTTTTTAATGCTGAGGTACTAATCTCTTTTTTGAACCTCAACATATCAAAAATAATTTACATAATAATATATATACCAGCAGGTCACAATATACCAGTGTTGGAAAATATGTTATCCTGGACATCCCAAACAATAAACCTCAAAACAATAATCTTAGAAGATGTAAATATAGATTGCAAACCATAGCTTCCAACTCCCCCACAAATAGTATAAATCTTTTTTCTCAGCTTATCAATACTCTAACAAGATATAGCAAAGATCTTGCCTGCCAATCCACCCTAGACTGGATCCTAGTACCCCACCCAATTATCCCTCTTCTGGTACACTGTCTAGCTCCCTTAGTGATCATCTACTAGCATATTCCCTTAGAACAAACCCACAACACATAAGAGTACACACTATCAAATCAGTTAGGAACTCAACTAATTTTTGTCAGCATAAATTCAACAATCTCCACATGAAATAGACTGGACACCACTCAAACAACTACCCCTTAATGATGTTGTACAGTACTTTTAAAACCCCCATTTGTATGAAAATAATCTAAAAGAACTCAGCCCCATGGCTCTCTAAGGAATGTAAACACCTGATGAAGCAAAGGAACCTAGCCTGTTCGACCTAGAAACAAAACAAGAATAAACAAAGACATGTTAATTTCAAAACACTATGCAACAGAGTAACAAAACTAATCAACATAGATAAGAAGTCATATTATTCCCAGCTTCAACTCCATATCTCCTCTACTTAACCCTGGAAGAAATGGATAGCACACCCTATCACCTGATACCACTCCATCACAAATAGCCAAAAACTTTAACAAGCACTTCATAAAATCAATTTTGGACCTACTAACATCCCTAGTGCTGGACCCCCCCCCCACCCTTCAACCCATTTAGACGCCAACCCCAAACCATCAACTACTTCTAACCCTGTCATTATTAATCCCCCTACTCAACAAAACATCATAGAAACCCCATTCTCATTTCAGCCCATACCCACTGACAACATTAAGAAACTGCTACAAAAAGTAAAACCCTGCTCTACCTGAGTTGGCAGTCTTCTACCACACTACCTCAAACTGGCTGCCAACTGAGTTGCCTACCCAATCAGTATCCTTATGAATAGGTCTCTGTCTGAATCAGGAGTACCTACCATATGGAAACAATCTCAAATCACCCACATCTACAAAGGAGGCAACTCTTTTGATCCATCCAATTTCCGTCCTATATCCATCTTGTCACCCATATACAAAATTCTCAAGAGAGGTACCCATCAGCAGGTAATGCAATATCTATTGCAAAACAATCTTTTAACCAAAACTCAACATGGCTTCTGACCTAGCCACAGCACCACTACAGCCCTATTATCTTTTAAGGACATTGTGAGCAAGGCCAGAGATGCAAGATGCTATACAACCTCAGTATTCCTTGAGCTTTCCATGGACTTTGACACAGTGTCCCACCCCTTACTTTTGAACACAGTGTCTAACTTAGGCTTCTCACATAACACAGTAAAATGGTTTCAGAGCTACCTGAAGGATCATAAACAAGCAGGGAAATGGTCCAGTAAACTCTCACACTTTCTCCACAACCCTACTGGAGTCCCTCAAGCCTCAATCCTAGGACCCCTACTTTTTAATATTTTCACAAACAACCTTCACACTGTCTCTCACCCTAGGACCCTCTTTAAATATGATGATGATGATTCTACCATGCTCTGTACTGCTCAATCACTACCAGAACTACTTTCAAAAACTCAGCAATCCTTTACTGCAGTTGAATCCTGGCTAAGAAATGCCAAACTCTTTCTTAATCCAAAGAAGACAGAACTAGTAATCTTTCATCCCAAAAACACCTCCACTGGCACTGATCATTTCAACATCCTTGCATCTGACAACACTGTCATAGAAATACTGCAGGAAACCAAACGTCTAGGCATTATCATTGACAATAAACTTTCATTTGACCTCCATATACAGCAAAATATAAAGAAAACTCATCAAAAACTGGGAATCTTATATAGAAACAAACATTTCTTTACTGCAGCAACCAAAACTACCCTTGCAAAAGCATTTTTACTTCCCTCCCTTCTTTATGGTGCCCCTATCCTAACCAACTTACAAACTTCTACCCTATGCAAGATGGAATAGTGCTACAACAAAGTTGCAAAGTTTGCCACAAACTCTAAATATCAGACACACCACTGCTAACCACTCCTAGAATTAAACTGGCTTGAACTCCCCAGCCAACCATCCTTTATTCAACTAGCCACCTTGCACATCTTTATTTTTAAGCCTACTGCCTGCCCTGCACTAGCCAATCTAGTCACACCTTACACACCAAATCGATCCATATGATCAGAAAGCAAAAATCTCTTAGCTATCTCAAAACACACAAAAAAAACAGGTCACTCTCTGTTTTCATAGTCTGGTTTCTATATTTAGAATTCACTACCTCTATCTACCAGGTCTATGCCTGGCCTAACCCATTTCAAAGCCTCTTTAAAAAAATCATCTCAAAAATACATGGCTCTGCTCCTGCATAAAGCCTGCCTAATGCCCAGGTCTTCCTCTTCTTCCACAGTAGCCTCATCCTCCTCTTCTGTCACATTTCAATCCCTCACAGACTGCAAGATCCTAAGGCTCTTCTAACTCCTTCTCTGCTTCTATACCATATCCTTAAGCTACTGCTCAGGCTTTATTGCTTCCATTCTTCTTAACTCTCTCTCTCATTATCTATCTGCATCACTAACTTTCTGGCTGCTATTTCCTAACTGAAACTAACATTCTATTTTGCACTACCTACGTACTATTTTTTGGACTCCGTCTATATCATGTATGGTGAAAGTGACTATTATTGTCTGTAGTGTTTTAACTGTATAGAATTGTCTAGATGTGTAGTAATATATTGCAACATCTTGTAGCAGTTTGTTCTTTCAACTTATTTTTTCTATAGTATTTCTAATGTAATTTGTATTGTATTCGATTATAATGTATTTGTATTGTACTGTATGTGGAGCTTTTCTCCCCGGACCTCTGCTGAAAATGGGTTCTGTAGAACATGTCAAATCCCAGTAAACAAATGTCAAATAAATAAATAAATTATTGTTCACTACAGCTGAGTCAAAGATGACACCAGTGATGATTTTGCAACCATTTTATTTATTAGAAAATCATCCAAAATAACAGTGCCCAAAAAAATCATGAAAAGATGAAGATTAAGTTATAAACATATGGTAACTATACCAGCCAATTCATATTACCAGGCTTATTCTGATTAACAGAGTCCTGGTCTGTGAAGTTAAGTTCCTTCTGATATGTTTTAAAATCAAGAACTCAGGTTTAACTCTCAGCTCATTCATAAATTTCCTGCACCAAACTCATAGACCAAGTATATTGGGGAAATACAAGTTGGTTAAGTCATGAGGTGACCACCCACCAGCAAGCCTATGCTATCTGTTTCCCCATACCTAAGGCTTCTAATTTCCCACTAGGCCAACATAGGTAAAGCAGCTATAGAAAGTACTGGTTGAACATTACTTGAGTTCTCTAAAATAATTACCAGCTGACAAGACTAACTGTAAATAGAATAAGTCAAGGCTCAGTTTGTTCAAGTAAATGCCATCAGTAACAATAAAGTCTTTGTCTGCTTTTGCCAGGTAACTGTGCTCATTAACCTTATAACCAATGTCCTTGGATGACTGAGTTGCATGATGGTTGATGAAGCACCTACACATTTCCACAGCTGACTTCTTAATGGTGTCCTTTCAAATCTACCTAAGAAGGATGGTGGTCCAAAAAACCACAATGTCTGGATGAGATTGCACAACCTGTAAAGGTTAGCGAGAATTCTAGCTGCTAATATCAGGGCCATGGTTAAATCATTGCCCCCAAGGTGAATGACCAAAATGGATGGTAACTGTGAATTACATGTTAATTGATGCCAGATGCCCCATAACTGGAACCAGGATAAAGCTGGAATGCTTAAACATTGGGCTATCCAAAGTACGTGATCCAAAGTTGTGTCAGTGGAGGATGTTTGCCAAGCCACTCTTCTGGAAAACACCTTTTTCCCTGGAAAGTAAATGAAAAGATTACTTCATAATGTAAGAAATAAAGGCATGACATAACCACTTCCCTGTCCTCTTTAGGACTTTGGCAGAATGCCTTTCTTCTGCTGAGTCAGAGCTACATCCTATGCAAAATGAGTGAGAGGAATATTCCTGGGTGAGAATGCCTTTTTACATAAGGACTTTCTTCAGACCTGAATTGACTTCTGCCACAGGAATAGTAGAGCCATACTTAAAACTGAAAGCAGGGCTGAAGGATGAACTGACAAGTGTCAACCTGCACAGGGAGGTGGCACAGTGGACTGGACAAATATTCAGAGACCTTGCCTTGACCAGATTTTTAGACTTCCTTAACCATATTAGAACTAGATCTTTGCCAATAACAATGTCATCCCAGTGCAAGGAATGAAGCACCTCATCTGGGTGAACAAGGTGGCCCAGAGGACAAATGAGTAAAATTCATCAGCTGAAAAATACACACCCTTAATGATCAGTCCCAGTTAGTTATGGCTAATGAAATTCCTAGGATCCTGGATGGAGTCTCTGGGGTTCTCTCAACCCTTCAGCACTCCAGTGATGATCAAGTGAATGAAAAATCTAGGGATCCCCAAAAACCATGCCAACCATCCTAAAGCTACTAGGTGTATACGTATCATGCTAGGAGTGTCATTCAACAAAAAATTTGTGTATTGTAAACTGCTGAAATAAAGGGCCATCATTCTCTGAGGGACTGAGGTCATTTGCTATGAATGAGACTAAAAGCATGCAATGAGGATGAATAAGCCCAGTTGGTATGTGAAGCCCAAGACCTGTATTAAAGAGTAATGAGTACTCTTCACAAATGAGCCAAACTTCTGGAGGTATGGGTGTCCCAAAGGGAGATGCACCTTGAGGCAGCTGGTAAAACTTGTAAACATGAAAATGGGAAAGTCTGTCAGCTGTGTTACTATCTTTTCCTCCTACATGGTGACTAGAAAGACTCAAACTAATCTGTACACTTAGAAGAACTAGCAACCTGGTCATAGAATGAATACACTTAGACTTATGAAACCTCTTATTAAGTGCTAGCTTGTCAGAGTAAAAATAAACTCTCCTTTTGGGGAAATGTTCTTTCAAATTAATATGGCTAGCCATATGGGGAAAAAAAGGAGATGCCTAACTTTCTATCTTCAGGCCAGGAGGTAGGCCATTTTGCCACAAATCACTTCCATTGAAAATTGCTACCCATGCCTACACCGGGTGCTGCATTGGTGAAAACTGCAGCTTAACACAGAAAACCTATACCTTTTGCCAACATATGACTCCATTTTAGTTGACCAGAAATGCATTCCAAAAATGAAGGTCTTACTTGATCCAGCTGGTGAATCTCACACATTGCTGTTTCATTTTGCTGCCTGCCAGTAGGTTAGATAATGAACTGACAACTGTCATTCTCGGAGCAATGGCTTGCCAAAGTTTAATAACTAATAGAGCCACATGATCTCTCCAATGCAAGCCTTGTGGGCTCCTAGAATTTTGCGAATCAATGACCTAAGTTGAATGAGGTTATACAGTGAGACTCTTGAAGAAGAAGGCCAGAACATCAATAAGTGGCCCTAGAAATGTGATGACCTGGGTGGGACCCTCCAGTTACTCTTCGGCCAAGGGAACTTCCAACAGATTACAAAATTCAATTAAGATATACTCGCTATCCAAAGCCCCTGCCCTCCCTTCACCTTTTATTAGGTAGTCATCTAGGTATTGAATAGCAGCTTGACTAGTGGCACTTTGTTCCCAGCGCCAGTGCAAGGCAGAGTTAAAAGTTTAAAAAACTGTGCAAGCCAGGGAGCAACCCATGGGCTTGGCAGTATCAAAAATAATAATTGTGTAATAATAAGTGTAATATAAAGATAGGTCCACTGCCATTAATCTTACATACTAAAACAGTGCAGATGTTAACAGGTTGTAAACTAATCTATGATGGGAGGGATATCAAAAACATGTGACTCTGTTGAAAAGAGACTTAAACTAAATGCCTAAACCTAGGGCTAATTAACAGGAAGTAGTGAATGTAATCAGAGCAGGACGGCTGCTTTGCCTCAGGCCACATAAACTGAGGTTAGCAAGATTTATTACATAAAACTAGAGATACAATTATGTGAAGGTAACTGTGCTGATATGAAGTAAAAGGAACATTTTGGCCTTGAGAAACATTATCAGTTTACTGCTGTTATTGAAACTGTTGCAAGTAAGGAAAAAGAACAAAATAATAAACTCAGGAGTCTAAGGCACTTTTACCTAACTACCAATAAGTAGTTGAGGCTTCATCAGATCAATGTAGGAAAGTACAATGACATTAATTGCATTCATATGGTTAATGCCACTAAATAATACATATGTGTACATGGCAGACTAGATTACAAGATAAGAGGAAAAAAGCATATACTTAGTAATATTAAGCAGTGATTGTATGTAAACTAGTATTTAAATCTTGTATAACTTAACGCAGGAAAGTTTTAACACTTATGCTTACTAATAAGACTATTCCTGACAAATGCATTGGAATTTGAAATGAGATAACTCTGTTTGTTTATTTATTTATTTATTTATTTATTTATTTATTTATTTACTGGCATTTGTAAAACTGGGTTGGTCCAACTCGGCCAGTAGCCTATTTTCAGTGGAGACCCAAGGAGATTACATTGAAGTTTTCATACTAAAAATAAAATTTGCACTCAAAAATTTTACAGTGAAATATGTTAGTACACACTTCAGTAAAGTCAAAGTTAGAATCAAAAAATGAAAACATAACATTTAAAAAAAGACAAGCACTTACTGCATACGCTAAATAGCATTTGTTGAAGTTGCTTATCAACATTATTTAAGAAATTATACAAGTGTACGGTATGGAGGAGATGTGTTAATTAGGTAATGTTATAGTAGATACAAATTAAGATAGGGGTAAGCATATCTAGAGGTGAAAGTATGAAAGAGGAAAGAAATGGATTTTTAGGTTTGGTCATGGCAAGAGCATGTCTTGTTGTTGAGAAGATGTAGTTTAAGTTCTTTTTTAAAGTGTTGTGGGTGATTAATGGAACAAATATCTATAGGAAGTTTATTTGAAGATTGGGGAATAGAGCATCTATATAGAAGTTTACCTACATTTTTTTGTGATGGTAGATATCTAAGAGTTGTTGGTTCAAGCTGCGTAGGGTCTGAGATGAGGACTAGGGGGATATGAGGGAGGATAGAGCAGGGCATGATGATGGTTTATATAGAATGGTGTGTAGTACTTGAAATTGTGATAGCATAAGTTGTTGGGGGATTCAAGCCATTGGGGGGGGCATAAAGAGCCTGGCAGTGGTGAGAGTTATAGAGAGAGTTCATAATGAATCGAGCTATTTTGTGATATGTTTGTTGCAGCTTGATCAAGCTTGTGGCTTGAATATTAGTTAGAATTGAAGCAGCATATAGAAGGGAGGGAAGGAGAAGGGCCTGAGCCAGGTATAGTCTAGCATTGGAGTTTAGGAATCTTTTATTGTGACATAGTAATCCTAATCTCTGTTGAGTTTCTTTTGATACATTGTAGTAAGTGAAGGCTAAACTTCAGTTCATCATCAATGATGACACCTAGGAGCTTAGTTTGAGGTTCAGGTTTTATGATAGTGTAATTAGAGGATGTAATAGTGAAAGTAGATTTGTGAGGAGAAACGGACTGGGGAGAAAGAGCAGTAGCTTGGTCTTTTTTGGGTTAAGAATGAGTAGATTATCAGATAGCCATTTTTCAGTAGATAAGAAGGCATTTTGTGTTAGGGTAAGAAGTTTTGAGATGTTGCTGAAGATAGAGATAAGAGCAGAGTCATCAGCATATTGGATGAGGGGGGATTGTTGGCAGGATGTGTATAGTTCATTAGTGAATATATTAAACAGTAGGGACCCAAGATGGAGCCTTGTGGAACAACACATGGTACTGGAATATAGGGAGAGCAGGATGAGAGCCAGCTGATGGATCACTGCCAGAAAGACAGATAGCTAGAGAACCAGGATAGGGAGGAAGTAGATAGGTTCAGATTAGCCAGTTTAGTTAGTAGTAAAGGGTGAGCGACAACATCAAAAGCTTTAGAAAGGTCTAGGAAAAGACAGAATATGAGTTGGTTGTTGTCACGAGTCTCAGCAATAGCATGTGTAAATGATAGGAGGGCAGTAGTTGTGCTGTGGTTTGGCCGAAAGCCATGCTAGGTAGGAGTGAGGAGGTTATACTGGAGGAGAAAGTTTAGAAGCTGTGAATGAATAAATTTTTTGAGTATTTTAGAGAGAGGAGATAAGATGGTGATGGGTCTGTAATTAGATGGGTCACTTGAGTTTCCTCCTTTATGGAGGGGAATTGTGAAGAAGGATTTCCAAATATGTGGTACAGTGGCTTCTTGAATAGACCTGTTGATGAAAATGGATACAGGATGGGCTAGAGATTCAGCAGCTAGTTTGAGGAAGGTAGAGGGGGAATTATCTGTGGAGGATGAGCAGGGTATCAACTTCTGAGGAAGTGTTTTGATGTAAGAAGTAGAAACGGGTTGAAAGGAGAAGAGTTTTTTATTGAGTGGAGGGAGAAAAGGTAGAACAGGAGTTAGGGCTGAAGGGAGAAGGGGTAGATGAAGAGTTTGGGTTGGAGGGGGTGAGTTTTTGTATTGTATCAAGGAAGTGACTATTGAGGAAGCTAGCAGTCTCTAGTGGAGATGTGTTTGGGAAATGGGAGAGGTTGGAAGGGCGGCTGGGAGAAACAATATTATTAAGTGTTGACCAAAACTTATGTGGGTTGTACTTGCCATTGAGTTGGGCAGAGTTAAAGTAATTTTTGTCTTTATTGTTTTTTTTCTTGAAAAGATTCCGTAGTTCTCGATAATTTTGTAGTAGGGGTAGTTCTTTCTTCTTAACCCAGGCTTTCCAAGCATTGTCTCTTTTGTGCCTAAGGGATCTAGTTTCCTTGGTTAGCCAGGGGGCATGATTAGATTTGATTCCAATTTTCCTTGATGGAGCAAGTGAGTCGAGGGTAGCAAGAAAGATGCTATTGAATTTACTCACTGCGTCGTCAAGACGAAGATGGCATAGGAAGGACCAGTCAATTTTAGAAGTATAGAGTTAAACTGAGTGAAATTAAAGTTAGTAAGTTTGCGACAGTGCCTATAAAGTTGGGGTCTAGGTATTTTGTGAGTGTGTCTTACAATAGAGATTGGGAGATGATCACTTAGGGAGTCTGGTGAGGTAGTTGGGCTATGGTAAAGGTTGGGGGAGTTAGTGAGTATCCAGTCAATAGTGGAGCTGGAGGTAGAGGTCTTATTGAAGCGAGTGGGTGAATTTATCTGTTTTAGAAGGCAGTATTACATATACATTAAAAATGTGCTTCTAAGCCAGTGATGTTGACTTACCTAATTTTTTCCTATGTGGTCCTGTAATAGTCAACCAATGTGAATATAATGCTAATTAAAATACAGTGAAGAAATATATATAAAACATACAGTACCTAACTGTTAGTAAAGATAATTATGGTCCAGTTTTCTAAGTTCAGGTACAGATTTGATGGAGCAGTTTGCATTCAGTTATGTGTGTCAGTAAGCTTTTAGGTGAATTTGCCACTCAAGTTACATTTTCTCAAGTGTAGATCCTGTGTTACCATCAGGAGGGCGAGTTGTTACTTTCTTCATTATATAGAACACAAATCTCTCAAAGTTTCTGCAGTGTAGAGCATGTCTGGTTAGTGGATTATTAAAGATCTTTTAGTCAGATATCTGATAACTTACTGGAGGCCATGGTGAGAACTACACTTTGCTGTTTTATAGAGATTACAACTCTGGCAACTAGGAGTTATGACACACTACTGGCAACCTTTTATAATGTACCTGTTTTGATAACATTTAGATGCAAATAGAAGTCAGTTATTTCTTTCCACATTTAAAGCTATTTGGTTCACTGTCAAAGAATGCTGCAGTTTATCTTAGACATAATACATACCAAACCCTTCCTTTTCTCTCTGAACACACATATAAATGATATATCACTATAAAATTGAATTCATCCTGTGACGTCCCTCCTCTGGGCCATTAATCAGAGACCCTCAGTCCTCACCACTGACACTGGTGAGGGACATTCACTTGAAACAAAAATAGATACACACAGCATTTCCAGATGCAGTTGCCTGCAGCAAGCATAATTTCCCTTAAGAGCACACAGGGAACACACTCCCATCCTTGGGCTGGGGTTTTCTCTCTCTCTCTCTCTCTCTCCGTCTGTCTGTCTGTCTCTCTCTCTCTCTCTCTCTCTCTCTCTAGGCCCCAAATAAGACTAACCCCTGACACAGTTATAGAGTTAAGTCCTTAGCTGGGTGTTCCAAGCCAAGTCCTTCACCACTATCTCTGTGAAATCAGTTTTCTCAGTGTCCCTGTTCAAAGTAGGAGGCACATACACTCTCTTTGAGCTTTGGTTTTCACACACACAAACATGGGAAAGGCAGGCACAGCTTTACTAGCTCTACCACCATTGTCCAGGCTAAAAGGTGAATATACCAGCACTAGAACATACACAAAGCCAGCTACTATTAGGCTCTTACCAGGTACCCAATTACTTTTAGTAAAATTAACAGTAATACAAATGGTAGTGTTTGACCAATGCAGCAAGACTTTCAGGAGTTGCCACAGTGTCACAAATTAATATAAGTACTCTCAAAGGATAAAATATTTCTTAAAAAGACCATCTACAATAGAAAGTTTAAATATATTTAATAGTAAATAATAAAATACATTGAAAATACTGAATATATATTTACAATAAACACCAGAGTTTCCATCACAGGAAATATTAAAAATAATACCAATAGAAAGATTCACATAGATACAACTAATCTCACTATATTTTCCTGACTGATCTAAAGAGTTACTGTTTCCTCCTTACTTAACAGAGCAAGGTATGATGAAGTGGGTGAATGGTCTTGTCAGTTCCAAAACAGAGTGCTGAGTGCTGAGTGACAGCTCTCTCTAATATCTAAAATAATTTCAGTGCTGGCTATAGAATGACATCACATCTGGTCACCTGACTCTGGTTTTCACACTACCACCTGCCTAGAAACTGAACCAAAATCTTGCACATATGTGTCGCAATACACACATATAGAGATTTACTAAGATGTGGAAGCTGTAAAACAATTTTAACACTTCCACTCTTCCTACAGAGCTACTAATCTAGGCTTCTTACAAACATTTTGTCTCTGGCTGCAGTCAGAACTGTAAGATACAATCTTTATGGCCTAAACCAGGTAATTTAATTTCAGACTATTTTTCAAAGTTAGCTGGACTGAGATTGCCCTCTTCTCTTCCAGTATCCTTTGTTGCAATATATTCATTTCAACAGTTACAATATAGTCTGACTTACAGGTGTATTTCTTTTCTGTTCAGCAGGACCCACTGTTGGTACATTTTGTAACACAAGCAACTTTTCAAATACATTTTCAACATAACCACCTGTACAGATCAATTTGATATACAAATGAGATATAATTCTTTACAAAACTCCAGCTAGGTATGCTGGTACATGTTATACAGGCACTGCCCTACTCTCTTTGGCATAGCTGGCACTACCTCACACATCCTATCATAGAAAGGGTGGCACGTGCCTGACATAAAGGTATGTGGTCCCAGTCACAGGTTCAGCCAGATTATCCTGACTATCTGTAGTTAGGATTACTGCAGTATAGTACTTTAAGATTTTAATTAGAGTGCTTGTCACATAATTTTTAGTACTTGTTGCCTCATCTAAACACGGCATATAATTTTTACTTAGTATATCACATATACAACGATGTACTGATAATTATACATAGACAGAGGCAAGATTTATATAAAGTGTTTGTAACAATTAGGCACTACCCACATAGGACAGGAATACAGCACATAAGTTAACCCATGAGCTACCAATAAGAGCAGATATTCAAAACAGGTATGAAAAATGAGACTTATCCTATTGTAGCTTGGATGAGCATCCTATGACATACATTCATGATCCCAGCTTGAGATAATTAACAATGATTTCTGTGTTAAAAGACATTAATGCCGCATGTCATGTAAGCTGGATTTAAATCTGACAAAGCACGTTAAAGGGCAAAAGTACTCATCTATTTGTTTTTCATAGGTTTTTAGGTGTTTACTGGGCTATTGACCTGAAGGCCTTTATAAGTCTAGCTGTGTGTACCCAATAAAATACTAGTGAAACCCAATTGAAAGGATCTTGCCTAAACTCGAGATCTTAGTTAGCAATGACTACCCATATCTAGGAGGGTCATAGGTGAAATCCCCGGCAGGAATTTATGGCTTCCATTCCAGTCATCTAGGCTACATTTAAACAGGGTAATAGAAGGGCTTTGTTTGATGTGAACTAGTAGCCTATTCCAGTAGCCTTATCAAGATAAGATGCATATATATACATATAGGGCAGGATTCACAAAGGCTTGCACGGAGTGTAAGAGACGTGCAACACTCCATGCAAGCCTCGCGATCCAGGAACAGCCCTAAACTCCATGTAAGAGACCAGCTAAAACGTCTCTTACACGGACTGGGCATGGACATGCTAAATACCTCACTTGCAGCCGAAAGGTATGCAAATGAGGTATATTAGCAATCCACAAAGCAGAAACCAGTCTGTGTAAGAGACGTTTTAGCTGCAGAAATGTACTCAGTTGACAACTGAGTACGTTTCTACAAATTCCACAACGGAGCCATGTCAGCTCCAAAAAAAGGGTGCATATGACTCAGGCAGCATGCCAATGGCCAAATATGTGGCCATTGGCAAGATAACCTGATGCAAAAATATTAAAAATATAATAGAAGTGAAAACTGAAAAAGCTTCACTCAGAGCAGAAATGTTAGGGGCTGTCATAGCTGTCATAATGAGACATAGGCCACCTGCTGAGGGTGGTGACAATGCAGATGGTGCCAGACAACCCACAGTGAGGAGACGGAGAAGAGTGTACAGGCCCAGGGTCACCTACCATGGGTTACATGAGCTGGAGATAGTAGAGCGCTATAGAGTGGACAGAGAGCTCCTGCAGCAAATTGTTGAGCTGTGCAGGCCACACCTCACACACAGAACCAACAGAGGGGAACCCATCCCAGTGGAAACCAAGGTATGTGTTGGCCTAAGAATACTAGCAACAGGTACCTTCCAGAGACCAACTGGCGATATGATGGGGATATCACAGGCATCAGTCTCCAGGGTACTGCACCAGTTCCTGGATGCCATGTCAGCATATGTCGGTGATCATGTATATTTCCCCAATGCCCGTGAGGTATTGGCCAGCAATATGTGTCTCTTCAGCAAATAGCGGAATACCCTGAGGTAGTGGGTGCAATAGACTGCACGCACATACGCATCAATGCACCAGCCGGTGAGCGGGGTAGGGCCTACATTAACCACAAGGGCTTCCCCTCCATCAACTGCCAGGTCGTGTGTGATGCCCAGGGCATAATAATGAATGTGTGTGCTGGCTGCCCTGGGAGTTACCACAATTCCCACATCTCGCATTTGACGCAGCTGTACCAGACATTTGCCAATGGGGACATCCCACACGGACACTTAGTGGGGGATGCAGGTTATGCACTGGAGCCGTGGCTGATGACACCCATCAGAAACGCACAAACACCTGAACAGGAACACCATAATGAGGCACACGCACAAACACGTAATGTAATAGAGCATGTGTTTGGGCTGCTCAAGTCACGGTTCCTGTGTCTGGACACATCTGGTGGAGCCTTGCAGTACACACCAGCTACATGTACCCAAATTGTCATGGTATGTGCTATGCTACATAATATGATCTTGCGAAAACAGCTGCAGCAGGACCAGCATAGGGCTGGGCCAAACAGCTCCCCACCATTGCCAAGGCCATCACAGGCAGAGCGTGACTCGGAGGAGGAACAACCTGAGCCTGCCCCAGTAGGCAGAAGGAGGCATGCCCAGTATGCCCTGGCCTTGGCAAAGAGGCAACGCATAGCACATACACTGGCTCAGTAGGAACCCTGGGAATGATACCCCCTCTGACTCACTGAAATAATAACATGGATGCCTAAAATGACATGACCTGCTCACAAACATGTACAGGGAAGTGTAATATGCGCATCTGACAGAGGCAGCCCTGCAGCACCACCTGAGGCATGAATGCCATGTGTTAAGTAATGTAACACCATGTACTATATGCACACCTGAGCACCCTGACTAACATCCACCCTCACCAAGCATGAAGCCACAAAATGACGATGAGATGATCAAATGCAATAACTGGCTGAAGTAATGCAGTTAGTCAAAGGGGAGCCAATGTGTTTCAGGCTGGGAAGACATGCGGAGCATGACATGATGCACCACCTGCTAGGGGTGGCGTGCAACTATCATGCCATGCCCCATGGATACTGTCAGTACCCACAGCATGCCCTGAATAGGTAAGTCTCAAAACACAAACCCACCTTCATAGGTTCCACAAGGGATAGGAACCTAGATGTAATGCTACCCAATGCCAGAAGTCTAAACAGCAAGATGTGTGCAGTGTAAATGCACACAGTATGGAGAATGTAGATACCAGTCCTGTAATAGAGAACTGGGTCAAGGCTCACATCAGCACCCTAATACTACCAGGTCACACCTCATACTGTGCTGTACAGCCACAAAACATGGAACAAGCTACAAAAGGAGGGTGACTAGCAATAAATGTCAAGGATAACCACACCCCCATGTTGGTACCACAACAAGAAGCAGCATGGATTAGCCATGGTCAAATACCAATGGCTAAAACCGCCTCCCAGTATATAGCCTGCTGCAGACTACTGTCCTAATACCAGGAACTGCACCTGGCCTATGTTGGAATACATGAATATATCAAGCCCCCCAAACCACATTATATTGCTTGACTGAAAATACCCAGACATACACCGGGAGCATTATACTAGCACCAACACAGTAGGATAAAAGTTCTCAGAATCCATAAACCAAAATGCCCAGGAACAATGCACCACTCCCACAAGAGGGATAAGTATACTGGATGTGATAATCAGCAACATGTGTACTGGATGGCAAGATGAGAAGTGTACCCCTCACCGGTAAGACCAGACCATAGAGTAATCGCACTGGATATACACATCCTGACCCCAGTCCCTGGCCAGAATACCACAGTGAAAAACATGTGTAAAGCATAGGTTGCAGCCCTCCAAACTGATGTTGAATCCACGAAAGGCCCTGAGCAAGTGCAGAATATGGGACACACCACAGAACATGTTATACAGGCATTCCATGAACACAGCCAGGAATGCTTGGAGTATGCAATCACAAATAACAACACACAATGCCATACACGCAGGCATCTGGCATGCTGGACTCCAGCCATTACCAAACCATGCAAGAGAATGAGGAAGCTACCACATGATAGAGCAAACATAAAAAGGGAAGTAATCACTGACCAGTAGTATGGCAATAACATATGTCCACACATACAATCCACTAAGTCCAGCCACAACAAGTAGAATCTGTGAATCCAGAGGCAATGTGACACCAGTCCCAAGTAGACAGACAACCACAACACCCCCTAATAAATACAAATATATGTGATAGCTGCAACCATGTATCCAAACCAGAGGTTGATCTCCACCAACTCAGTACTGTCAAAACTAGTTAGGAGGAGAAGGTAACCACATACACCACAAACCCAGTCCCACATAGACCTACCACAACTGTAAACCAAACACATAAACACAGACAAATATATCCGGAGGCCTTAATTACAAACACACCACACCAACAGAAGCCTCCAAAGCAGATCACAAGCAACCACAACCTTCAAACATAGCACATGCAATGAATAGTATGCAAAGCTGGTGTGCCAAACAGTCACAGGCCAGAAGGAGAAACAACATGCCTGTTACAGTTGTAATAGGTGTCTGTATAGGCAGACACACTGCTGTCCCACTCACCAGACTGAACAAGGGAAAGGGTAGAGTAAGCTGCCTGTAGGCTGCCACAAAATGCCACATAACACAAGTACGCAGGTCACCCCAAAGCAAGCAGAAATATAATGCACTCAATGTCCATGCTGGTGTGAATTACCTGAGATGTACCTCCCTGGTCAACATGAAAAGAGACATGGATGATCCCTCTGAGTATGTACCCCAGGCCGGTATGACACTGGCTGTGTGCAGCATCCAACCCTCACCAAGAATGATGCCATAGTACAAACACATAATGCTCATGTTTAACAGCTGGCACAGTTACAGCTGTCAGTCCAAGAGGGTCTAATGTCTGTCTGCTTGAGATGTCAAGCATGACAAGCCATGCTACTGTTCCAGGGATGGCTTGCACCATAGAGCCATATGTAGGCAAGGCCAAAAAGACTACCCACCACCCTAGAAAACATAAGTGGTAGGAAACATAAGGGTAATGCTGACCAATGCCAGATGTGTAAACTACAATATGCATGCCCCTGAGGCACTTCCCATTATGGAGAACATTGATGTCTGTGCAGTGACAGAAGCCTGCTGCAAGCCTAGTGATAGCATACCAGCACTACTAGGCTATACCACATATCATGTGTTATGGCCCCAACACCTGCACCAAAACATCAAAGGAGGGGGAGTATCCATATGCAGCACAGACACCCATATGGCCAGGTAACTGACAATGCATAAAGCAGTGGAGACCACCCATGTGCACCTAAGTGTAGTCCAAACTGCTGTACAGTCTGTAGCATGCGACAGACCACACTCTCACACACAAGAACTCCACCCAGACATCCTGAAGACACTGGACAGTATGAATGTCCCACCAAATACCAGACAAGGTACACACAAATTATCACATAGGTGGCAAACCATTATGTATGCAAGGAGTAATCAGGGACATAGGGACACAGGTCGACAGTAATCTGTCATGTGACACTCACAATGCCAATGTGGCTAGGAAGATTGTCAATATTGGACACCGTATCATGAAAGGATTCACATCTACATCAACAGAGGTCACTGTGCCGCTGTACTGTTCCCTTATCAGATCCATAATCTAGTACAATGACTCATATGGGATGTACCGTACGTGACACCTGCAGCGGTTCGGAAGACCTCATAGTTACCCCACCAACAGGATAAAGGGTGTGAAATATATGTCATATGCTGCCTGGCTGTAGACACCCCAGCTGAATGCAGTCACAGACTGCCTACACAGAGGCATTGTATGTCTGTTGTACAAGGCCATATCCAACACAGGAGTAATGGACATGCTCCACCACAGGAAATCAAAGCCATTGGAGCTGTGAGAGTGACAGATGTCAGCCTCAACATATAATGAAATAAGATGTGCTGGAGGGAGAGATACATAACCCAGAGGCTCCCCACACCCAGAAACAGGATCCCAATCCATGTTAGGCAGAGCCCCTCACTGACACCCCTCAACAGGAATATTGCCAAGTGGATGGATGATCGTACATGTATACTCGGGGTCCTCACTGTGTTACGACCAGACAGAGGCACAGTGAAGAAATTCATAAATGGCCATAATAGAACATAGCAAGGGGTGGTGAAAGACACACACACACTCTGGCTAGGCTTACTAATGGACTAGGGTGTATAGCCTAGTATAAACCCATGAACCTATGAAGATACAAAATGTACAGGACACTAAGGATAATCACAAGGCTTACCCAACTGATGGTAGGAACCATGTTGGGCATCCACAGATATGCTCTGAATCACACTGATATTACAAACAACATACCAAACACACACACATATTGCTAACATACAACCTGTCAGGTGCAGTGCAAACACCCCCCCCCCAGAGTGCAAAATACCTATCCCAGCAGACTGATGGTCCCCTGAGATTGCAGATGCTGAGGTAACAGCCATCATCTGCAAAGCAGAACACACAGCAGCAAAGGTATGTGATGGTGCCTGGGCTGAGGCCAACATGGATTCCATGAATAATGGAATGCCAAATCACACTACTGCCCAATTTCAGCCTTACCACAGGATATGTACCCAAAGAGCAGTGTACAACAACAGTGGTCCATCACAACAAAGGTGTTGCCTGAATGGATACTGCAAACTACCACCCCAGGATCCTGACAAGCTTGTTCTGCACAGCTATGGAAAGGATCAGTATGTACCGCAGACAGAAGGCTATTGTGGACCTACTGATACTGGACCCTACACAGTGTGGCTGTCGTAACTGCAGATCCTGCCCCTAAACATGTTTGACCCATTTGAAGCAGTCATTAAGGTCATTGATGAGGGCAATGTGGTCCACACAGCGTAGCTGGACCGTGCACATGCTTCTAGACAATACTGTATGAGTTCCGTATGGATATGTTCACCAGCTTAAATATATACCCCTATGTCAGTAGAGGGGTTGCAAACCAGACCAAGGACAGAACTGACATGGTCAGACATGCCACATCCATGTCAGACTACAAAGCAGATATGAGTGGCATCCCACAAGGCCTGGTCTTGCCCCCCCCATTCTGTATATATGTCCCATAGGTATAGGCCAACATGGAAGGACTGTGACTGAACATGTATGCAGAGGAGTACAAAC
Organism: Protopterus annectens; assembly: GCF_019279795.1. Lineage (NCBI taxonomy): Eukaryota > Metazoa > Chordata > Ceratodontiformes > Protopteridae > Protopterus > Protopterus annectens. Next base: position 1,969,127,068 of record NC_056725.1, on the reverse strand, counting down.
AGCCCACCATATCCGACCCCCAGCTGACACAAGCAACCCACAAAAGGGCCACCTACAAACAGACAACTGGAGCCATAGCCATGTCAGCAAGCTAATTGCAGAACTGTGTATAGACAACAACCGTGGATATACAGTAAGTGCCCACAAATTACCACACAGGTGTTAACCCATGACGTACCTAACATGTAATGTGAGACCTAGGTACAAAAGGTGATAGATATCCTGCACTGGACAAACATGTGGCTGTAGTGTTCGCAGAAACATATACTATATACCCACCCAAACATGAAGGTTGGCAGATATAGATAAGGGGAATTCACTGTGGCTCTGCAGTTATCCTCCATCAGCGTCACAATTGACTACAATAGCCCCTGTGGGATATACTGCAGCAGACACCCCATCAACTGTAAAGTCCACAACAGTACCCCACCAGGAGTAGCAAAGAGCATGAACAGATGCCATGTGTTGCCTGAGTAAACAAACTGCAGCCCCACACACCGCCATACTGCCCAACTACAGGCAAGCTGTGCCTGATGTATGAAGCCATGTCCAACCTGGAATCAATGAACATGCTACACCTTGAACAATCTGAATGGCAGTGAGCTATGCACATGAGAGACCTGAACTCCAGCACTGACATACATAGGTCAAGCTGTACAGAATGATCCATAACACAGAAGGCACCCCCACTCTTCAGTAAACTCCTGGTACAGGTCAGCCAGAGAGTCACATATCGACACCCCTCAAGAGGAATCCTGATGAGTGGATGGGAGATGGTAGGCTAACCCTGGGTATCACTGTTATGTCAGAGGTAGACGGAGGCACAGTATACTAACCATGACATATGTCATGGCAAACTCCAGTTACAATGTGTGTCGAAGGACAAACACACCCTGTGACTAGCATCAGAAATGGCCTAGGGAACATCGCTAGTGTTTGCTAATGTCCACCCATGTTGTGGAATACACTAGCAATGTTGGACGAGCCTGGTGTAGGTAGTCCATATCTGAACATAATGCAACATGGTCATATGTGCACAACTGGCCCCTACACAGTCTGTTATGCTCACTATGAAGATGTCAAGCAGTCATAGGACTAAAGCCCAGGATACTGTCCACCACAGTGAAAGTACTGAACCAGTTCACTATACAGTACTACAGTGTTAGGTCATTATGAAAGTATATTGAGAACTGTCTGCAAAGTATCCCATGCAATCCCTGCAGGCAAAGTATAATCCCTGTTGTGGCAGACACGAAGCAGTTGGCCAGTTAGTACACAACATGACACCCAACACACAACCATAAACGTGAGATATTGTTGAAGTTCACACACACCCAAATATGTGGTGGACTTCAGAGTGCAACATATGGAAATCTCACACTGGGCATGCTCGCACACTTTGATAAATGAGGCATATGTCAGACAACATGCCATGGAAAGGCTGAACTGGGCATGCTCACACACTTAGGCCATATCTCCGTTTAGCAGTTGGCCACACATATCTGGTATTTGTGTCAGTCCAGAAACCAACCACAACACAGCAATCTGCCCAGTGCACACAGTAAATGACTACAGAGACAAAAGTGATATAGTGGATCGCCGTCATATGCAAACATCTTCCACAGATACACAAGTTGGTCATAGGAACAGGGAATGCTATGGCAATAAAGACCTGCAAACAGTAGAACAGCACAACAAATATTGTGCATCCGACAATTGAACATATGGGTGTAGAGGTCAATACTAGGCTTGTTGCCCTAGGGAATGACAGCTCAGCCAGAGTGTGCTTGGCATCTGCATCCCCAGGACAGTAGGCTACTGTGCCACTGTAAAGTAGGTCACAGAAGGCAACATGTGAGGCTAGTGAGCTGTGCCTCTGTCAAGCAGGGGCACCGTGGAGGTCCCAGGGATTGAATGTGCTAAGCCACAGCCATGTTGTCGGTGTGTGCTGGGAGAGGGTTGCTGAGGATCTCTGACAGTAGGTGTCTGTCAATAACAGACTGAGGGGAGCCCTATCTGCATTCTCTGGACGATTCCACTGTCAACACTGTGTTGTAATGATTATGTGTGAATGAAGTGCTGTGCCGGAACTCTTCACAGATGTCCTCCCTCTGTGGGCTACAGCTCTGCAATGTATTAGCTCACTCTGTCCGTTGTACGGCACATATATGGCTGGTGTACAGCTGACAGGTGTCTTGTTGTGGAGCAGTCATGGGTATATGTGGGATAGCATGATCAATGCAAACCATACACTTGCTCATAGAATGCAATTGTCAAGGATTATGCTGAGTGGCCAGTATAGTACCCCAGCATGGGTCCTCTGAAGTCGTCCACCCCAGTCTTCACAAGTGTAGAGTCTGCTTGTGCTAAATACAGTTTGTGTGCAGTGACAACCTTGCCTGGCTGTGGAGATGGGATATGGATGTCCAGGGAAAGGTGGGTATGGTCAGATATCAACAATGGTGGTCTACCTCTGGTGTGGAACAGTGAGTATCCATGTTGCAGATGGACAGGTGCAATATGTATTCCCCCATGTGGCTGTGGTGTGTGGTTCTGCCACAGCACATGGGCCCACAAATTGTAGTGGCTGTAGGGTAAAGTGGTAGAGGCCTGAGTAGTTCTCACACACAATATGCCTGTACCTGATGTTAACAACTGGAATGGTGTATGTGAACACCTGCATATCCCGGCACTGTTCCCAGGGAAGCTAAGTGTGTGTCCTGGATGTGGGTGTGGTGTTCTGGACTGGTTGTGTTGTGTGTTACAGGTCCTGTGGTCACAAAGCATGGTATAGAATATAACCTGCCAGTGCGATGTGCATATCTGACCCTGACGTAGGTGGCTGCAAATGCATATATATGCTATCCCCCACCTGACAGGTAGTACTACATGTACATACCTCTGTAGAAATAAAGATGTCAGCACCCTATAAATACTGCAGGTGCAAAACAAATGCCCAGTAATTTGGATAGTGTACTCTGCTAATGCGTCTCCCTCAAGTGTCATAATATAGTTAGGTAGGGGTTTGAATCCTGCAGATGCTCAGTGTGGGTGGGTGAATGGGGTTTGTGTGTGTGAAAGGCTGTGAGAGGGAAATGTCCCTTTTGGCAACTGGGAAAACACACTACAGGATGCACATTCCCCTTTCTAAACACTGATGATGTCAGCACCCTATAAGTACAGCAGGAGAAGGGAAACTTCCCAGTAATGTGAATAGCGCGCTCTGCTAATGCATTCTTTTCGAGTGTCATAACATAGGTCGGTAGGGGGTTGAATCCTGTAAATGGTCAGTGTGTGTGGAGGGGGTTAGTGTGTGTTCAAGACTGAATGAATGAAATATCCCTTTTGCCAACTAGGAGAACACACTACAGGATGCACATTCCCCTTTCTAAACACTGATGATGTCAGCACCCTATAAGTACAGCAGGAGAAGGGAAGCCTCCTAGTAATGCAAATGGCGCACTCTGCTAATGCGTTCGACTCGAGTGTCATAACATAGTTAGGTAGTGGTTTGAATCTGGCAAGTGTGTGTGTTTGGATGAGGGGGGTTAGTGTGTGTACAATTTTGTGTGAGGGAAATGTCCCTTTTGGTAACTGAGAGAACACACTACAGGATGCACATTCCCCTTTCTAAACACAGATGATGTCAGCACCCTATAAGTACAGAAGGAGAAGAACAGCCTACCAGTAATGCGAATAGCGCACTCCGCTGCTGCGTCCGTCTCGAGTGCCAGAACATAGTAAGGTAGGGGTTTGAATCCTGCAAATGCTCAGTGTGTGTGGAGGGGGCTAGTGTGTGCGCAAGTCTGTATGACAAAAATATCCCTTTTGGCAACTAGGAGAACACACGACAGGATGCACATTCCCCTTTCTAAACACTGATGATGTCAGCACCCTATAAGTACAGCAGGAGAAGGGGAACCTCCCAGTAATTCGAATAACGCACTCTACTAATGCATCTCTCCCGAGTGTCATAATATAGTTAGGTAGGAGTTTGAAACCTGTAAATGGTATGGGTGTGTGTTTGGATGTGGGGACTCTGTGTGTGTGTAATTCTGTATGAAAAACATGTGCTTTTTTGAAATCAAGAGATCTCACTACATGATGCACATTACCCTTTCCAAACAGTGATGATGACAGCACCCTATACATACAGCTGGAGAAGAGACATCTGCCAGTACTCAGAATAGCACAACCTGCTACAGCGTCACTCTCAAATGCCATAACATATTTAGGTAGGAGTTTGAAACCTGCAAGTGTGTGTGTGTTTGGATGTGGGGAGTTTGTGTGTGTGCATTTCCGTATAAAAAACATGTTAGTTTTGGCAATCAGGAGATCACACTACCTGATGCACATTACCCTTTCAAAATACTGATGATGTCAGCACCCTATAAGTACAGCCAGAGAAGAGGAGCTGTCTAGTCATCCAAATAGTGCGCTTTGCTAATGCGTCTCTCTCACGTGTCATGACTTAGTTAGGTAGGGGTATGAATCCTGCAAATGGCAAGTGTGTGTGTGTGGGGATAGTAGGGTGTGTGTAAATGCAAGTGTGAGAGAACAGATCCTTTTGGCAAATACTACAATACACCAGATGCTGCATATTCCCCCAGTAAATACAGGGGATGTCACCACACTATCAGCACAGCCAAACAGGGCTAGTTGGCCAGTAATGCCAATAGTGCGCTCTGCTACTGTGTCTATTACCATTGTCAGAGTACAGATAGGTATGTTTTGGTAACCCACAACTGCCATGTGTGGTTGTGTCACACATTATTATTTATTTATTTATTTTATTTTACATTTGTTAACCGGGATGGTCCGACTGGATACATGTCCTTTTTCAGCGGAGGCCCGGGGTGAAAAGCTCCAACAGAGTTACATTGATAATTAGGTACAGTAAATGAGCTGAAAGAACTTAACAAAAACATAGGCTATTTACATACAAGTACAAGACTGCCATTACTATTTCTGAGATTACTACAAATGTAACATTAATAACATATTAGCAAGGACGGTAGGCAGTATAATGGCATAGAGTTAGACAGGATACATATTTCTTTATCACAGTATACAAAGTACTTATCATCTTAGCTAGTTGTTTATGTTTTAGTTAATGGCACAGAGCTAGTCTGGGTGCAAGGACATAGCCAGTGTGACTTGAAGTGGAGTTTTAGACTATTTTTGAATTGACTTAGAGAAGTTGCAAGCGTGATGTTATTTGGGAGAGAGTTCCATATTTTACCAGTGGAGTTGGCAAATAGCGCCACCACCTAGGTTGAGAGATTTAGTTGTTTGGACAAGGAGTCTGTTTGCTGAGCGAAGGCAGCTTAGATTGGAGTAGGGAGTCATTAAGTTTTTAGTGCTGGGGTATTCTCAGGTTGTTTAAGGATTTTGAAGGCCTCTATGAGTTGGGACTGGTGAAGAAAGTGTGGGAATTCTATCCATCCAAGCTTTTTCAGGTTAGTACAGTGGTGTGTTCTGTAGGGTAGGCCTGTAACGAACCTGGCAATGTGATTATAGCAGGATGAGAGCTTGGCCAGATCAGATTTGTTAAGGTGAGTGAGGACAGGAGAGGCATATAGTAGGGTAGAGAGAAGGTGTGAACGGGCTGTGGCTGCCCTGGCATTCAGGGTAAGGAAGGCTTTAATTCTATATAGGGTCCCAAGTTTCTTGTTGACTGACTTAATGGCTTGGTTGATATGTATATCAAATCTGAGTTTATTGTCAATGTTTACTCCTAATAGCTTTGTATAGGTGTCTGGGGAGATGATGGTCCCATTATTGGATTTTATAGTCAAGTTTTCAGTCGGAGATCTATTGGTTGGGTGGACGAGAAGTAACTTGGTTTTGTTTGGATTTAAGATCAGGAGATGGTTGGCAAGCCAGTTTTCGACTTTGGTGAAGCTATGTTGGGTGGTAGTTAGTAGATTTGCAAGAGAGGCATTGGAACATATTATAGTCGAGTCATCTGCATATTGAATGCAGGTGGCTTCAGGGATGACTGTTTGGATGTCGTTTATAAAGACTGAAAAGAGGAGAGGTCCTAATATGGAAGCTTGAGGAACTCCTATGGTATTTGGTAGTAGGCAGGAGAGCTTGTTTTGCCACATTACTGCTTGTTGTCTCCCAGTGAGGTAAGCTTGAAACCAGTCAAGGGCTGGAGTATCTAGATACAGGGTTTTTAAAGTATATAGAAGTAACTGATGGTTTACCATATTGAAGGCTTTCAATAGGTCCAGGAAGAGAGCGGAGGATATTTTTTTATTATTCCGGTTAAGATTAATGTTTTCAGTAAAAGAGAGGAGGGCAGTGGTTGTACTATGATGGGGTCTGAATCCATGTTGAGAGTCTGTGAGTAGTTTATTTTGGGTTAGATAGAGCATTATTTGGTTGTGCATGCACTTTTCCATAATTTTGGCAAGTGGTGATAGTATGGCTATAGGTCTATAGTTGGATAGTTCTGTGGATGAACCTCCTTTGTGGAGTGGAATAACATAGGATATTTTCCAAATTGAGGGGATTGAGGCCTCGGTTATGGTTCTGTTAATTAGGATTGAGATAAGGTAGGCTACGACATCTGCAGCAATTTGCAGTATTTGGTATTATGACCTTGTGTGGGTCTTTGTGCATAACAATGCATGCCATTGCCTAAACCAGCAATGGCATTGCACACGTGATGTATGTGTGTGACACATACACATAAATACCTGTGACCTGCAGTAGTTACCATGTCTGACACATGCCTCAAGTGGATAAATGGTATTTACAATGTATACCAATATGACTGTGTCTTACTGTGCAGGGGCCGCACGCGGTATGTGTCTATACAGTGTGGGTGTATATGGTAAAATACCTACAGCAGGGGATACACATCTGGTCTGGGCCATATAGTCTACATGTAGTCGATGTACAGGTGCTGCATGTTCCCACCTGTTGTGGTAGTGGTAACATGTCATTCCACTGCAATTCAGTGACCACATGCTGTGAACCCTTCAACTAGTGTGTTGTAGCTACAGTAATGCTCATGCACAATGTTTGGCTGGATGCAGTCCAGCCATATAAAGACAGTTCTTGAGACTGTCATATTGCCAGTGTTCTTATGGAGGATAGGTGGTCTTCCTGTGTATGGGAGGGTTGTGTGTGCCAGGCTATGAACCAGATGGCAGTCCGACACACTGTTAGCTGCACATGATTAGACCCTGATGCTTTGTGCTGTTCCAACAACCTGGAGGTGTGTGTATCTGTGGTGCCTTGAGATACCAACCCCCTGTTCATGTGTGTGTTACATGTGTAGGGGACGACAGGCATGGTATGGGGCATAACCTGTCAGTGATGGGTAACACCTGTGAGCCATGAATCAGGACTCTGGTACTGCACAGACATTGCAGTTCACTGAGCTGAGGACAGTGTCCAGTGCATGCATCTTGCAGTGTACACTGCTGTTGTTGTGTAGCAGCACTGTTAGTGTCCTAACCTGTGTGATACCTGCGGAGGTGGCTATGTAAACCATGTCCTGCAGCATAAGGCAGTATGTGTGTATCAAGGAGCTTTGCCAATATACATCGGGCCATGGGTGTCACGTGCAAGATGACCCTTGCACGTCATTGTGGCTTCCCTAGCATGTAAGCACACATTGACAGCCAGCGGATACCCTATGAATGACATTGTAGACTGAGCAGAATGTAAACATACAACACCCTTCCCACATATAGTGGTAGCATACCTGGTGAGGGTATGTTGGCAACCAAGATCAGGCTCATACTGGCCTGTGCCACATGCTGAGAGATCCATTCTATGTTCCCTATCATGTCGTCCAGGGAGGTATGTCTCAGGTCAGCCGTAGTGGCATGGTCAATGAGTGAGTCATATGTGTCCATGCCTCTGACTGACCTGTATGCATGTGTTCTGTGGTGGACCATAGTGCCCCTGAGGCATATCATTGTGACCTTCACCAGATACAGCCTGTTGAGCGGGACCCCAGTGCAGCACCCAAGACAGGTACCTGACACTTCTGTAGCAGGTGTGTTGTGTAGCTCTGCAGGCTGTGAGTGTGTGGCACACAAGATGTGTGTGCCATGTGTGGCATGTGCTCTGTTCTGACAGAACATATGCCTGTGTGCCAGCTGTGGAGGTGTGTGATGCTCAGACAGGATGCTATTCTGCATCCCCACGTATGCCGCAGTGTGTTCAGCATGCTGTCAGTGCGTGTCAATGTCTGACTTGTATTGTAGTCACTGTAATATTCTTTATTTATTTATCTTACATTTGTTGACTGGGATAGTCCAACTGGATGCATGTCCATTTTCAGCGGAGGCCCGGGGAGAAAAGCTCTAAGGGTAAGCAGATACAGCATTTCATAATACCAGCATTACATATTACAAACAGATTATTTACAGAGATTACATAAGTAAGCAAGTTAAACAAGTTCCACAGGTTAAAGTTAGTCCTGAGCACAAGTCAGGATTAAATTAAATTACACAGTAAACTGGTTAACAGATTTTACACATTCGAGTTAGCCAGGCTTGATACATTGACATAGCCAGTTAAGTGACAAATGTTGTTTGAGTCTAGTTTTAAATTGACCTAAGGTGGAAAGTAAGGTAATATCAGCTGGAAGTGAGTTCCAGGATCTACTTACAGAGTTTGCAAAGAGAGAATCACCGGCTGTGTTATTAAATTTGCTAGTCTGAATTAGTAGTTTGTTAGAGGATCGAAGCGGTCTAGGATTGTTATAGGGGGTGATAATATTTTTAAGTGCAGGAGTATTGTCCGGATTATAGAGGAATTTATAGGCCATAATCAGTTGGTTATACTGTAGTAGGCTAGGTAGTTCAAGCCAACCAAGCTGATTTAGATTAATGCAATGATGTGTCCTAAAAGGCAGCCCAGTGGCAAACCTGGCAATGTGGTTGTAGCAAATTGAGTGTTTGTTAAGGACAGTCTTGTTCATATTTGAGAGTAGAGGGGATGCATACAGAAGGGTTGAAAGAAGGTGTGAGCGAGCTATGGCAATTTTAGCTGGAGGGGTTAGGAAGGCTTTTATTCTGTAAAGTGACCCTAGTATTTTATTGATGGTTTTGATAGTTTGGTTAACATGTAGGTCACATTTGAGATTATTGTCTATGATGACACCTAATAGTTTAGTAGATGGGTCAGGGGAGATTATTGTGCCATCATTTGATTTTATGGTAAAGGTGAAAGCGGTAGACCTACGTGTTGGTGAAATAACAGCAGTTTAGTTTTTGGGATTTAGGATCAGGCGATGTTCAGAAAGCCAGTTTTCTATTGTATTAAAGGTGGTCTGGGTAGCTGACCATAACTCTACTGGAGATGTGGCTGAGCAAATCAGAGTAGAGTCATCAGCTTACTGGATACAGCTGACTTTTGGGATGACAGTATAAAGGTCGTTAATGATGATGGAGAACAGCAAGGGCCCTAGTATAGAGCCTTGTGGTACTCTGAGGGTGTTAGGTAGAAGGTTAGAGAGTTTGTTCTGCCAGAGGCCAGCCTGCTGTCGACCATTAAGGTAGGATTGAAACCATTGGAGGGCTCCAGTATCTAGATAGAATGTTTGCAGGGTGTGGATTACAAGTTGGTGATCAACCATATCGTATGCCTTGGAAAGATCCAAAAAGAGGGCTGAGGATATATAATTATTGTTGCAATTATGGTTTATGGTGTTAGAAAAGGCTAGGAGGCCTGAAGTAGTACTGTGATGAAGATGGAAGCCATGCTGAGTGTCTGCCATAAGGCAATTTTTGATTAGGTGGTGCATAAATTGTCTATGAATACATTCTTCCATAATCTTTGCAAGTGGAGAGAGTATAGCTATTGACCTGTAATTGGAGAATTCAGTAGAGCTGCCTCCTTTGTGAAGTGGGATTACATAGGATATTTTACAGATGGTGGGAAATTTAGCTTCTACCATGGTTCGTTTGATTAGTTTTGAGACGGGGTAAGCAATAGCATCAGCTGATTTTTGTAGGTACTCGGCAGGGAGTTGATCAGCAGAAAGTGTAGTGGGTTTTAATGTTTCAATCAAGGTACGGATAAGTGAAGTGGTGACTGGTTGGAAACTGAATGCAAGTATGTTTCTAGGGGTGCTACTTTCAGGACCAGGGGAGCTAGGAGGTAGTTGGCTAGCTAGGGCTTGAAATGTCTCAGTAAAGAATTGGTTAAAACTATCAGAAACATCTTCAGGGGTTTTATCAATAGTAGCAGCAGGGATTGGGGTTGAAGTTTGTCCAGGATGTAGTATATATGACATGCCACCTGACAGGGTATGGCATTACTGGGTTCAGAGAGCTCAGTCCCCAGATTGGCTGTGTGGTGGCATCCCACACATGTGTTGTACGTTCCTGGCCAAGGGTGATGGCTGACTGCATACATGTGGCAGCTGTGACATTGCCACATGACTCACATAAAACACAACTGGACCATACAGGTGATTCACAGGTTACCTTTGCACATGCGACCCTAGTAGTGTGATTGCCATGGTGAGTACCAACACATAGGGCCAATGGGGAACAACATACTGAAGGTGTGTATGTGTGGGTGTACTGCTACTGTTTCATAGCACTGGCATATACGACTGCACACATGGGTAAATGCCAGGTAAGACATGTGCAATGTGTCACAGGCAATGTACATGCGTACAGGACAGACAGTGACGTTCTGTCATGTGTAAACTTGACATACGTATCGTACGCTATGCAGATGTCACTAGGAGTCTACAGAAGCACTGTAACTCTGCATTGCAGGTGTAAGCAGTGTTCCAGGAACTAGCGAACATGCATGCAAACAAAGCTACAGTAAGCAGGGCTAGAAGTAGTGCATTGTACAACAAAGAAGGGGTGACAATAACAGTAAGTAACAATGCAAATATGTAGGCACTATCAACATGTACCCAGGAATACACAGCGCAGATGCCCATGGTAGAACTCATATTATGTCATAGTTAATTGTGATTTGGATTAGATTGGTACTGCACACATATCAACATGCACAAACATCCACATTGCATAGTCATTGTGGGCAACTTGACACCATTACTGTACATGTCCACCATTGCATATCACTACCTGCGTTAGCTTCCCCCCTGTGCTACCCATGTATGCGGCTATCTGTTGACATCCTTACCACCGGCATGAAATTATGTGCAGCTGTTACACTTTGGTATGTACTATGGGTGCAGATAACAATTCAGGACATTCATACAGTTACTGCATCAGGCATGCTGGGATATACACACAGTCATAGCAGCACACGGTACTGTTACCAACATGATACTACTAATACACTTCTATGTAGTCACCCTGTGCATCAGCAACCTGTTTACCTGTTCCTGCAATGATGTTGGAGATTGCAGGAGGTGGCACAGTGTCATCATATGCACAGGGTGTGAATTTGGTATGCCTGAGTCAACCACTGATACCACCAATTGACATGTGTGTGTATGTGTGTTGGTGAGGGGCAGCAGTACAGGGTGGGGCAGTGTTGGTGCAGTGTGTGTGCATGTATGTGTTCGCCATAGGTGTTAACATTTCGCATGTGTGTTTGCACGCACACAGTTCCACCTCATGGCTGCCATATACAGGGGTTTGTGAACAGCCACAGCCTGCACCTGGCAGGTCATACAGATCAGTGTCTGTGGGCATGGACACGGTACCTGTGCCTGGCAGGGGTGCTACGGACCGTATCCAGTACTAAGCCAGACTGGGTACTGTCATCAGAAGCGGGAGTGTGTTGACTGGACACAGGTCCCTGTTGGGACTGTCCAGAGCCATGTGCACGTGGTCACCTGGGATGTTCCGATGACAGCACAGACCCAGCATTGCTGGGGCTGCTGCTGGCACTATGGGGGCATGTGCAGGCCTGTTGTCATCCGCACCGACTGCCAGCTGCTGCTGTTGCTGGCATACGGCCACGTCGATGCCACAAACACCCACCATTGCCCTGGCTCATGGACATTTGGTTGTGGAACTGCTGTAATATGTCCCCACAATGTCTGTCTATGACATTTGTGAAATTACGGATAGCATCCGCGATGTCACGCATACTGTCAGTCATGGCTGTGCGACATGCTCTCAGCTCCCTCAGACCCTGTCTGGTGTACCTTTCCATACGTGACTGTGCCTGCATGACAGCCCGAAACATAGCTGAGGTTGACAGAGGCAGTACGCCCACGGATGCTCCCACGAGAACCCATGGGCAACTGTCTGTGTGGTACCATCGCAGGACACTGCCCATGGCTGCTGTGTGGGGACGCATGTGCCACGGGTACCACATTACCCTGGTCAATGCCCACTGTATCCTGTCCATCACCTAGGGACAATGGTGACAAAGGATGTACTGGCAGGATGACTGTGCGCAATGATGGGGTTGACAGCAGTGTACTAACAATTGGCTGACCAATGGCGGACCCTGACACACCTTCCTGTACCATTACACAAATATCATCATTACCAGTACCTGTGGCACCAGATTCAGGTTCCCTGCTGCAGGACACCAGAGCAGCACCAGAACATGTGGGAGGAAGACAGGAAACACAGTTTACAGTCTCCACACATTGTTACCAGTGATGCACTTATGCACACATGCACACATGGACACATGCACACATGCACACATGGACACAGGCACACATGCACACATGGACACAGGCACACATGCAGACATGCACATGTGGACACATGCACACAGGCACACATGCACACATGCACACAGGCACACATGCACACATGCACATGTGGACACATGCACACGTGGACACATGCACACATGGACACATGCACACATGGACACATGCACACATGCACACATGGTCACATGGACACATGGACACATGCACACATGCACACGTGGTTACGTGTACACATGCACACATGCACACGTGGACACAGGCACACATGCACACATGCACACATGCACACATGGACACAGGCACACCTGCACACATGCACACAGGCACACCTGCACACATGCACACATGCACACCCCGCAGTACACACACAGAGCAATACTGAGTTACACTACTGTTACTAGCGCTATCAGGACTGTTATAGGTATTGTTAAACACACTCACCAGCATGGATGGCCTGCCTTGCTGTAACCCCGGAGGGACCTGCAGAAATGATGAGATTAATGTCAGTGGGCACAACTGTGACATTAATATTGCATATGATACAGTGCAGTAGTACACCAGTTGCTTTTCACATGTCAGCTGCTGATATTGCCAGTATCACACATGCACAATTACATACTATGATGACAGATACATACCACGGACACACTTTACACATACATAAACTAACAGTGTACAGAACAGTCAAGTGTACATATGGCATATTACCTCCATGCTCCATATCGTGCTGCTGTGTGGATCCAGCCTCTATCATGATGCAGGTGTACTGCTGTTGCTGTTCTGGGGCTGGAGCCAAAACACTTAGGAGTAGCCCCTCCAGTCTGGTGAGAGGGGGATGTGTGGCCACCCCACCTCCTGTGGCAACCTGTTGCCTGTGGATATCTGATGCATGCTGACGGACACTTCTGATGAAATCACTGCAGTGATGTCGTACCTGCTCATATGTCCTATTATGTGTGCCAATATAATTTACCCTACGGACAAGGTCTTGCCACAGTGCAGCCCTCTCCTGCTGATTCTGACTGGTGCGGGAAAACAGGATGTCATACTCCCGCACCTGGCTCTGGTGTATCTCCTCATCTTCCACTGCAGAGTAGGTGGGATTACGCTGATGCGCCATCTCCCTGGAAGAGAACACAAACAGGATATCAGCAGACTATGTCAGCAATATATGGCACACATACTATACATGATACTCATGTGTAGTGATATACTACTACTCCCATATGTTGCATGTGTGTGTGTCGTGGTGGATACACAAGTACATGGCCAGGTATAAGTGCTCAGCCAACACCTGTGCAACAATACCTGCCACATTCCACACAACATAGTAGCATGCCCCATCGATCAGCACACACTGACAGGTCCAGTGCACAACCTCACTCTGGGGGTTCATCCCAAGGTACTGTATGTGGGACGCCATCCACTAGTGTGATGTGGACACAAGTTACTCGGCCTGGATATACATATCCCACCACCATCACCAGCACAGTAGACTACTTTGATATGTATGTGATTAGACAGTTATTCACTTGTTAGGACTGAGATGGCATCCATGCAGCACACTGGGCCAGTGAAAGCTACAACCCACACTGTTGACCCCTTTGCAAATGCTTACCATGGACATGCCACAGATTGCATGGAACTTGCACACACATTTCTAACCCAGACCCTATGCACAAAGGTTAGGCATCCTGTCCGGTGGACCCCAGACAGAGGCAGATTGTATAACAATAGCAGGAGGCTACTGCAGGACAGAGCAGATTCACATTAAGGGAAGGCATCTGTGGTCTGCACTGGTACTACGCTACGGTCCATCATAACAATGGCCACGGCCTACTCTGGGAGGGAAATGGCCACAAACATTATGGATAACCACAAGGCCTTCTTCAGTTATGTTACACATATGGACCAAATGCCTCAGGTATGCTCTGTGTTAATACACACCTACTTAACATTCACCAAACACACAGATATTGGCAACATTCTTGCAGACAGGTTCGGTGCACGTATCCCCCTCCTTCTCCCCCACCAGTTGAAATAGTTATCACAGCTGTATGTAACCTCCCTATCATCTCACATGTCCAGCAAAGCAGAACACACAGCATCACTGTGACCTCATGGTATCCCTGGATGTGTGCTATCTGCACTCCAAGAGGACATACAACCGCATATAAGACTGATAATTTTTCTTGGCCGTACTACAGGATATGTACCTGGACAGTGGCATACAGCAACAGTGGTCCCACACCACTAAGGAGGCACCTCGACTGACCCTGGGAACTACCACATCATATGCATAACTGGCCTGGTCTGCTAAGCTATGGAATTATGCAGTATGGGATGCATATGCAGTGAAATTGGGTACCTGCAGACACTTGTTCCCAGCCAGTGTGATTTTGTGATGGGCTGATCCTGCCTTTTGAACCTGGCTGACCTTTCAAAGCAGTCACTACAGCCATTGCTGAGGGCAACGCACAGACAACTGCTGCCAGGATCATGGCCTAACACTGATTGACATGTAATGTATAGTCATCCCTTTTTGGTGGAACTACGTACACACAACATATCACATGGACATACCTATAGATACAGACCTATGACACATTTGGAGGGTTCACAGTATGCACACTATTAACCTGCTTCTTTGCATTACCTGTGTTTGCCACAGCTGGTTGCGTTACCACTGCTTCTGATACCTGCTGCTACTGTCACTGCTGACAGCTTAGAGTCACAGTGTGTAGCGTGTTTTTTTTTTTCTCTCTGTCTCGGTTTGTCTCTCTCCCTCTGTCTGCTTCCAGACAGTGCAATGAATGTATTGCATGTGTGGAGTGTTAGTACAGGATGCTTTTGTAGGTATCTGCATAGGTCCATGTGATGGCCTCTGCACCAATTGTAAGCCAGCATTTGCTAATTGCATACAGCCAGTTGTGTACTGATTGCAGTTCTCACTGTGATTATAGGACAGTGCTATAAAAGGGTATGTGAGATAGGCATTGCCCTTTCAGATTGTAAGGGCGGGGACCATGCTGGTATGCTGTGGACACTGTTCTGTGAGTGTAAAGGTTAGTATCTCTCTCATGATTCAGGCTGTGTTGTAGATTCACATTTCTCCATTCCTCTCTCCTGTTCCCTGTAGTAAGTGTGTATGCACAATGACACCTACAACTATATATAGATATATATTTATATATATATATGTACATATACATACATTTATGTGTACATTAACTGACATTATTACCTACAAGCTACCAACTAGCATGGCTGTTTCTGTTCGCACACTACTATTATGGGAATCCAGTAGTTTTGACAATAATTCTAAATGACATGCTTTGGGTACTACACATCCTATATTCCCTTTACATTCATCCCTACTATTACATGTTATATTTATTTTAGCACAATGTTCTTGTATAAGAGTCATGGCTTAGTGGTAGGTCATACAGACTACTGTTTCCAAGGTCCTGGGTTCGGGACTCACACTGGGATTTTAGTTTGCTTTTGAACTGAGTACAGGACCTGTCAATCAAAGTGATTAAGGCACTTTTAAGCAGTTGTAACCGGGTTAGCGCTGGTTTGTGCGGAGCTCACGCATGCGCACTGGTGGTTAGCTCCGCGCACACCCGCTTACAACCGCTTAACAGTGCTTACTCTGGCGCACACCCGCGCTATTTTCTTTGAAAGAAATGAAAATGGGGAGACATGACAGTGGTGAAAAAGGGGTCACAAAGAGGGTAAGACAGTAGGGAAACAAGCTTGGGATTTGCAGGAGGGATGTAGGTAAGGCCCATAGCTGCCCATTTCTTCATCAGCAACAGCTGTGCATATGTATGTAATTTGGTGTGACATTTGCATCCTTCCACCCCTGAGAGAGGTGTCAGGACAACAATAATACTTGTTATACAGACATTTGTAATTGATAGTTTCCATGTCCAGCAGACATGTGTGCGGAATGGGCAGCAATGTATGGGGCATCATTTTTTGTGGGTACAGAGTGCCCTTTTTTTTTTTTTTTTCAGGTGAGAGTGGTATGTCAGGTGAAGGAAGTCGGTACAGCTGGGGAGGTAGGTTGGGTAGGTAAGCAGACAAGACAGACATGACGCATACAGGGGCAGTGTATGACATGTGTGGGGGGGTTACACAATTGACGGGGACGGAGGTTTGGATATCCAGAGCCCATGAGCCCACAGATGGCAACAGTGGAACTGATATCCCCACCCATAGGCAGTTGCCACTGTTCCTTCACTGCCCAGGACGGGGCTGTGCTGGGGGTTGTGTAGGCCGGGCAACAGGCATGCCAGTAAGTTGTGCCACCCGTGCCTCAAGCTGGCATAGGGGCTTGAGAACAGAGTCCCGAATCTCCCTACACACCACAGTCAGGACGCTACGAAGGGTGAGTGGTGGTTCTCCTCCGGCCACACTTGCAGAGGGGGGGGCGAGCCCCATCCCCTGCAGCGCTTCCACCTGCAGGTGGCACAGGGCCACCGGAGGAGGGTCCAGACTGGGCACTAGTGCCAGGTGCACTCGCCAGCTGAGGTGGGAGAGGTGGGTCCACTGGAACCCGCCTTCCCTGTCGTCCTATGTTTTGCATTATGTCATGACAGTTTGGGTTAGTGACATATAATACCATTCACAATTAGTTGTAACAGCATGCATTAGTATTCCCATTAACCAAACACCCAGATATTCACACCATTGAACAGCGAGCATAACACATGCATAATTTGAACAGCAATACACAGTCCAACAACATGCAGGGTTGATTGATGGCAACAGGCCATCAGGTTTGGATGTATGAATAGGGCAGATGCATCAACGGACATGCAAATATATATGACCCAACAGGACAAATGTCCAGGGGTGTTAATTGTGATTGCACATACCATTTTCCCGTGGAATGGGTTATATGTGGTTATAGGGTGTGGTGAAGAAAATAATATTAACACCTTCAAATACCAATACATATGCTGTACATTTCTAATAGCTGCACATATATACACACTACTGTTCTAACTACAGTTTTCTATATGATAACTATTTCAACTTGGTGATAGGACTGTTACTGCAACATCAATATACATTTTATTGTTCTTCATACACATTCATATCTAGCTTTGTTCAGCTACATCATCCTGCTACATTTGCTTTATATAGCTGTAGACAAGTGTGGATGTTTGGTATATCAGACATTCATACTATCTGCATATTGCAAACTTAGAGCAACATATCCAGATTTTGGGATACACATTCCAGATGCAGCAACACTTTGAACAGATTTCGCTGTTTGGTTTTGATTCTCACATGCATTTCATTCTGTCTTGACTGCAGTATACTTTATTCAGGGGTTATTGCTACTGTATTGCTGGATTGGGTTATATGTGGTTATAGGGTGGGGTGAAGCAAATAATATTAACACCTTCGAATACCAATACATATGCTGGACATTTCTAATAGCTGCACATATATACACACTACTGTTCTAACTACAGTTTCCAATATGATAACTACTTCAACTTGGTGATAGGACTGTTACTGCAACATCAATATACATTTTATTGTTCTTCATACACATTCATATCTAGCTTTGTTCAGCGACATCATCCTGCTACATTTGCTTTATATAGCTGTAGACAAGTGTGGATGTTTGGTATTTCAGACAATCATACTATCTGCATATTGCAGACTGAGAGCAACATATCCAGATTTTGGGATACACATTCCAGATGCAGCAACACTTTGAACAGATTTTGCTGTTTGGTTTGGATTCTCACATGCATTTCATTCTGTACTGACTGCAGTATACTTTATTCAGGAGTTATTACTACTGTATTGCTGGATTCATGACACTTTTTCACAGTCTCTCACTTGTTTTCATTTTACTATTCAGGATGGTACTTACTTCTAGGCTTTATTGACATGTTTTACATGTAGTTATTACAATCCTTTCCACCAGTCTCACTTCTGTCATGTTTCAGTATTTCAACAGGGATATATTTCACACACGTGATTTCATCATCTTCTGCAGCTATACTTTTCAGCCTGCTGCAGGTTGTGTACTATTTTCTTACAGGTGGGGCATTTTTATTTCAGAATTTGTTAGACATTTTCATTTTTCTGTTTCGCTTTCAGGCTGTAACACACTTTTGTAATCAAGCAATACTTGCAAACACTTTCACACTGTTACTTGCACATTTTATTACTTAGTGACTACACTGCACTCTTTTGCTGACTGTCATACTTTTATATTTCTTTACAGTTACTGGTAGTGGATTACTGACCTGCCTGGTGGCGCAACCGCACCAGCCTATCGCCATAGGCTCTGCGGTTCGCAGAACAGACACCTGCAGCTGTAATATAAATTAAATAATATTGGAATACACATCTCCATAATATCATCTAGTTTAATTTATTACATACATAATTAAATGTAACTTACTCAGTAGTGGGGCGTTTGGCATTTACCGGGCCTCCTGGATCCAAAGGTTCAATTGGTCCTGCTTGCATCTCTTCAGGTCCGCATGGTGGTGACGGACCTGCTCACCAGTTCTTGGAATCCCTGTGGCACTGGTGAGATCATGAGCCAACCGGTCCCATGCCTCAGCCCTATATGCTCCCCACAGGACCTGGCCCTGCATGAGTTGGGCCTCATGATTGTGGACTAGGAGCCAGACCATGTACCTGGACTCCTCAATGCCCCACCTCTGTGCTTGAAAGCAACTACCCTCTCCTACTCCTGTCATTCTGGCTGCAGTTCAGTTCTACAATCGTTTATGCTGTGTATTCCCGCCTATGGGACTTATATAGTCTGTTTTTCCCACACATATCTATGATTGGCCATTTTGGAATTGTATCAACTTCAGTAAACCTGCATTGTCATGCTCCAGTTTGTATTTATTCCTGTATATTAGCTATTATTGCATTTATAGGTACTGCTGTCATGGCTTAGTGGTTCAGCACCTTGACTATGGTGTATAGTATCCTGGGTTCGAACCTGGCCACTACTTTTTATTTTTTATGACTGTCTAGACAGGCTGAGGGTTGTGTCTGTGTAAAGGCAGTTTTGATAAGGCTTGCTCAACGTTGCCCATTGGTTAGCTTGTTTGCGCGGTGCGCAGCTCCGCGCAAATGGGGTACGCTGGTTTAAGCCTCATTTGGCTATCAGCACACATATTACACTCAGCTCAGTTAGGGGCACATAGATTTAGTGTGTTAAACCACTGCTCAGCTACGGGCACTCATTTTGCACCAGTTAAACCACTGCTCACCTATGGGCAGATGCACTCACCCTGTTAAACTGTAGCTCAGCTATGGGCACATCTGGCATTTTTTATTGTTTTGTTACCTCACATTTCTTCAATATAAATGGGCTAGTTCATTACATTTTACATAAAATGTGATTTTATGTGTACATATTTGTCAGGGACTTGTTTCATGCTTATTTTGCTAAAAATAAAAATTGGTGTTGTGGGGGATCTAACCATGAAAGCCTGCTCTTCAGCCAACATCTCTACCGCTACGCTATTGCTTCTTGGCTTACTTTACATATTTAGTTCTTATATGATTTCCCACTGACTGCTAACAGTAGCTGCTCTACGGGCACGCCCGCTCAAACGAGCACACTCACGGTTAAACAGCTTTACAATTTAAAAAAAAAATTATGTGATGTTCATTTGTACATTTTATGTTCGTAGTCTGTGGGGACATGTGTTGTGTTGTGTTTATTCACATTTACATGGATTCTGTCATGGGTGTTTACTTTGGGCACTTGTACTCTTCTGGGGGCGTGTCCGCTTACAGGGCTCAGCCTATGGACATGCCCCCTACTGTCTTACACGGACCGTGTTAGCCTTAGGTGTGATTCAGCATGCCCTCATGAATATGCAGAGCATGCTGACATCACTCCGTTTAACTGCAGCCTCCATGTATGAGTTATAACTCTTACACGGAGGCTTCGTGAATCCTGCCCATATACTTTTCACATTTTTTATATTTTTTATATTATATATTTTTTTATTTTTTTGTAGTATACATTAGTTGATATATATATATATATATATATATATATATATATATATATATATATATATATATCCTCAGTAGGTTATTTAATCAACATGTTGGATAGTTATATTTTTATTTTATTTTGCAACAGATGAAGGTGGTTTTAAGTACAAATATGTATTAAGAGCATTTAGGCAGTTTTGTTTTATATGCCTTTAAATGCTTTATTACCTTGGTGCAGTTTTTAATTGCTTAATTGATGTAGTGTTTGTGTGAGCAGCTCACCTAATTGGTATATATACTTGTGATTTGTGTAATCAGTTTGTCTGAAGAAGTTTGAGCACAGTCTCAAACGAAAAGCGCTTCACATTTTATCTGTATTAAAGAAGATTAACTTACATCTGTTGGTGTTTGCTGCCTTGCTTCCCTCTACCTGTTTTTGTGGATTTTTAGTTTGTTTTTGCTTGTGCTATTCCAGAGGAGTGGCAGCCTCGGAGAGACATATCTGTCTCTCCACCAGGTCCTATTTATACCACAGGCTAGGTTAAGGAGTGGGTGATCCTTGTCCCATTTGACTTTCGGATGTGCAGCATTTCCATTAGGTTTGGATCTAAGATTGCTCTGTAGGCCAGGCACAAGTCTCCTCTAAGTAGTCTGTATGCTACTGAGTACACTGACAGTGACTTCAGTCTGTCAATGTATGGCATGTGCTGGAGAGTCTGAATTTGTTTGGTTAAAAGTCTCTGAGGTCTCTCAAGTTGCTGGAGATACCTGGTAAGGTGCATATAAAAGGGAGCATACTTCAAAGTTATTGGCCTGTTGAAGGTCAACTACAGAGGTGTTATGACCTCCTTCTCTCCTGAGGCAATGCCTTTGCTAATGAGGTGTGCAACATTGAATGCCTTCCTTGCCACAGTAAGCACATGGTGGTCAAAGTTTAGGCTACAGTTAACTTGCATTCCCAAGTCTCTCACTACTGAGTTGTTATTATTTACATGATAGTCTGCAGGGATATCATATTTAGCAAAGGGGATGATGATGCACTTTTTTTGCATTCAGAATGAGTCCATGGCTTTGGCACCAATCAGTGGTTTGTGTAAGTCCCTCTTTTAGTTTATTGACATTGTTTGGGAATTCAGTGATTGCAGCTTATTTGCAGTCATCAGCAAACTTAGTCAGCCACATTCCTTCTGTTTTGGCCTGAACTTCTGAGAAGTATAGTTCAAACAATACGGGGCCCAGCACTGACCTCTCTGAAACCCCACTGGTGACAGGTCTTCTGGTTGATGTAAAGTCCCCAACTTTGACTGAGTGTACTCTGTTGATGAGTCAGTTAGCAACCCACCTGATGACATAAACTCTGCCAGTTGAATATCAACCCTTATCAATGATGCCCAAATGTGGGATTGTATTGAAGGCCTTGGTTAAGTCAAGGTAGGCTGTATGCACAGATTTGCCTTTGTCTATGACTCTGGTGATGTTTTTGAAGAGGAATCGCTGTTCCAAAAAAAATAAAATAAAAAAAAAAATGAAATAATACATAAAGTGCCCCCCCACCCCTCCAACTTAAATATACCAACTCCGAGATCGCACTACAGTGTCAAAAACGGCAAAGTTATGGAAGCGGCCAAGCAAATTCTTTCCCTGGGAAAGAATTTGCTTATAAGCTGCTTCACTATTTTGCATTTTCATTATTTTAAGATCGACCAAGATGCATTTGATATAATGCATCTTCAGTCATCTAATAGGAACCTTTGTAATCACACATGACTTGAGTGTTTGGTTGTAATTTGACTGACTCAAGTAGGTCCAGATAAACAGTGTGTGTATCTTGGTTCATGGAAGGGGGGCTATAGCTAATGTTGACTTGAAAGGGGTCTTACCCACAGTTAGCTGAACTTAGAGTAACTCCACAAAGTTTTCCAGTCTAACCAGTCTAGAGATGTATTTATCCTTGATGACGATAGATACTCCTCCTCTTTTTGTTTTCAGACATTCATTTTGCGGTCTGAAAGTGTCGAAAGCATTGTAACCTTGCAAGGCCAGGATACTTTCTGTGGCCCTGAACTAAGTTTCTGTGACTGCAAAGATGTCAACATCTTCCAGGGAGAGAAGTGCTTCCAGAAAGTGCAGTTTCTGATTTAAACTCCTAGCATAGAACAGCATAAACTTTAATTTATTTGTGTGTGATATTTTCACATTGGAAATTTTTCTTCTTGAGACCTTGCTTAAGCAAGGCACTATGGAGGAGGCAAGTAGCTTAGCCAGTAACCAAAAGAGTAGCTGTGACAAGTGAAGACCATCCTTGGCAAAGCAGTGTGCTGTATCAACCATGTCATTCCAGGCTGACAGGAACTGGATCTCCTTAGAATGACACCAGAATCTAAGCCAGTTTTTAAGTCAATAATATTTTGTTTATATTGTGGTATCATCCTAGGTGTGGGTAGAATGCTCAAGGCTAGGGACATACCTGCCTCAATCATGTCTCTCTTCATATAGTCCAATGAGGTGCACCTCAAGTCATTCACACCAACATGAACTCTTATGGAGT